>NW_026931016.1:0-4597 GCF_032062105.1 Saccostrea cuccullata | reverse complement strand
GAGGGAAAAATTCCAAAGAGAGATGTATTCACAACAAACAAATTAATAAAGAAAATATAAAACATGAATATGAATAATTTGAGGGAGGAATTGATTTGAATGCTTACTGGCCTAAAATGTAATTATTATTTGACAAAATTTTTATACGGAAAACGTACTCGTTTTTTCTTAAATTTTCGGAATCTTCATTTTCTTTTATTTTACATGTAAAAAATTTTGAGGACTACTAGATAATCCTAATTTTATTTAAGTTTTATTGTGATGAAATTATATTTAAAATGAATCGGAATACTCTATTGTTGCATAATTAGAATGATTAATGACAGTTTTGAGGAATTGAACCCCACTCAAAATTGAAATAATAATGAGCCAACCTGGAAACTGTTTTTAATTTTTTTTTCTAATTGTATGCAAGTATGTGCATGTGTAAAAAGTTTTCTTTTAAATTTTATTTTTTTTTTACTAAATAAAATATAGAAATGATTCATTAGTGTTTAAATTTATTTAGTAATGTTTGATAGCATTGTCTAATAGTCCGAGAAAAAAAAATAATTAAGAAGCAATTTTTTATTGTGAATGAAGGTCTACCAGTTTAAAAAACACATCTGCAATTGACAATAATTTTCAAGAAAGAAAAATTAAAATTGTAATATGGTATACTTTTTCTGAAATTTTTGTATAATTATATGACTGAAACTTTAAATTGAACTTGGATATCTACATATAAATGCTTTTTATTGCATCTTTTTTAATTTCATTTCAAAAACACATGAACACCGACAAAAATGTGCATGTTTTTACTTATGTATAAACATGGTATGAATATTTATGCATAATACAAATATATTTACATGAGAAAAATATATATATATATATCCCAGCTCTGTTGAGACACGTAGATATATTTATATACATGTATATTTAAGAAAAAGGGTTTCTTTTTTGGAATGTAAAACTGGTTGGTCATGTGATCAAATTCATTAAACGTATTGTATAAACATGGTATATATACATAATACTAAAATATACATGAGAAATAATATATATCCCAGCTCTGTAGAGACACGTGGATATATATAGATATATATATATATATATTTCAATCATCATATTCTTTTAAGAAAAGTTTAATTTTGTTTTATACAAATATGCAGTTGATTGTACCTATTTTAATTTCAGGCCTAAAACATATGAACACCAACAGAGATGTGTAATTACTTATTGTATAAAGATGGTATAAATATTTTTACATAATAGAAATATATTTACATGAGAAAAAATATATATATCCCAGCTCTGTAGAGACACGTAGATATATATAGATATATAGATCAGAAAGATTGATAAGAGATTGGCATTATATTCTTTACAAAATAGGGATGTTGTCAATTATATAGGAAAGTAATTAGTTTCTGTTAAATTACAATTACTTCCCCAACACCTTCAATTTAATTACCTTTCTATTACATGGATTTTGTTAATTAATTAATTAAATTACAATAACTTTGCAAATGTGATTAATTAATTTAAACATTACATTCAAGAAAACAATTACCCCGTGGGGATCCGGGTTAGAATAGGTCCTCAATACCCCCTTGCTTGTCGTAAAAGGCGACTAAATGGGGCGGTCCTTCGGATGAGACCGTATAAACCGAGGCCCCGTGTCACAGCAGGTGTTGCACGATAAAGATCCCTCCCTGCTCAAAGGCCCTTAGTGCCGAGCATAGGTTTAATTTTGCTTCCTTCACCAGCAATGGTGACGTCTCCATATCAGTGAAATATTCTGGAGGGGGACGTTAAACAGTATACAATCAATCAATCAATCAAGAAAACAATTATAATTTATAAAGGAAATAGTTATGTACATTCCTATTCCTTTATATTTTTATAAGATATTTTACAATTTATTTTTACAATACAAATTACCATTCCCTGTTACAAAAGATATAAATAAAGTATAATTTTAAGAGAAGTTTTATGTTGTATAATAGAAAAATGAAGGTGATTGTACTTTAATTCAGGCCTTAAACATATGAACACCAACAAATATGTGTAATTACTTATTGTATAAAAAGGTGTAAATATTTGTACATAATAGAAATATATTTACATGAAAAAAAAAATATATTTAAATATATCTCAGCTCTGTAGAGACACATAGATATATTTATATGTATTTAAGATAATATATAATTTTTTTTAGTTTTATAGGAAAATAAAACTTGTTAGTCACCTGATAAATTCCATAAAACTCATTGTATAAACATGGTATATATACATGTTATTAATATATATATATATATATATATATATATATATATATATATATATATAACACCAATAAATACATAATTATACATAATAAATATATATATATTTTTATATATATATATATATATAAGAGAAATAATATATATTTCAGCTCTGCATAGACATGTAGATACATATATTTCTATCTGAAGGATTGATAAGAAATTGACAAAAAAATATAAATATGGTATATTTTTAGGAAAATTTTAATTTTGTTTTATACAGATATGCAGTTGAGTGTACCTATTTTAATTTCAGGCCTAAAACATATGAACACCAACAGAGGTGTGTAATTACTTATTTTATAAACATGGTATAAATATTTAGATTTGTAATTACTTATTGTATAAACATTGTATAAATATTTATTCATAAAGAAATATATTGACATGAATATATTTATATATATATATATATATATCCCAGCTCTGTAGAGACACGTGGATATATATAGATATAGATCGGAAAGATTGATAAGAGATTGGCAGTACATACTTTAGAAATAGGGATGTTGTCAATTACATTGGAAAGTAATTAGTTTAATTACAATTACTTCCCCAAAAACCTTCAATTAAATTACCTTTCTATTACATGGATTTTGAAAATTAATTCAATTACAATTATTTTGCAAATTTGATTTATTAAATTACATATTACATTCAAGAAAACAATTATAATTTTTAAAGTAAATAGTCATGCACATTCCTGTTCCTTTATAGTTATAGCAGATTATTTTACAACTTATTTTTACAAAAAAATACCATAACCTTTAAATTTCAATCTGAACTTAAAAAATCCTGAATCGAGCACTCGCGACAAATAACTTGGTGCTTCAACCGCTATGACCACTGAGCCATGAAGTCGCACATACATTGCGATTCAAATAACAAACGGTTCTATATGTAAAGCGAACACACAAATGGACTTGGAGTTTTTGAGAATATGTTCCGAAATTTTAGAATGTAACTTAACTTTTTTTTATATAGAGTGGGTCTTCCTACCAATTTCTTTGCAAATGGTGAGAGATACACCCTTCCATACCCTTTCAATACAGTATTTGTTTACAACAAAAATAGTACGAAGACCCACTCTATATAAAAAGCACAGTTTTAACATCCTATTTATAATCTATCCTTTTTACGGTTACCAAAGCGTGTTACCATTTTGGCGGGTTAATTACAATAAATTTCTGTCATTTGATTCAGGTTTTATCTTTACTGTATGCATATGGTTTTAAATAACTCTCAAAAACAAATAGTGGAATTTGTTAGAAGATTTTATTTGATATTTTACCTGTCCTTGCTAGGCATATGACTTGCCTAATCCCCCCACCCCCCAGATTCGCTAGGTATGCTAATGATTCTAAAGCAATTTGAAAGAAAAAGGAAGAAATAAACTGAGGGATTTCCATAACTACACTTGACCTCTAGAAATCTTTGACTAAGATTTATATACGTTGATACTCGTGAATACTTTGTTTCAAGTATTTTACAAAATCAAGAACCGCATACACTTAAAGAAATTTGGCACATACATATTTACTACAGAAGGACAAGGTTAAATCAGTGACTAGAGCTACTTAAAATGATTTGAAGAGACACAGGGACATGGTTCCTAACTCGAATCACTATCAGTTCTTGATATAAACCGAGGCCATTATTTCATATATTACCTATGTTCACAGAGTATATATATATATATATATAGTTTTGTGCCATGCGGATTGTGGGTTATTTTGCGTCTTTTTCACTCACGTTGTGGGTACCTTGGATGGTTTATGGGTCATTATATATTGACCCCACAAACCATGTGCCTAAAATTTTGTTTATGACAATTAAATAGTAACTATATTCATTTTTTACAAAAAAAAATTTTTGACCCATAATTACACAATCAAAAAATGACCCACAATGCAATTTTATATATATGAAATCTTACCACTGAGTGCATTGGCAGGATTTCGCGCGTGACCCACAATATTTTATATACTTACACATGAGTATTGGAGGGATAAGGGAAAACGGCTAGATTTTATAGCCTAACTGCAGTAAATCATTGTTAAATTTTAATGATTTTTTTTTATTTATATGTATGAGCTTTTGTTTTTAATGTACAACATTGTATAAATCTACAAGAAAAAAAGGCTAATCTATTTTAAACTTTTTATCGTACGATAGTTGTGTTCTTCCTAAAGTTTGTATATCTAAATATAAATTCTTATAAAAATGTGAAAGAAAGCTCCAATTACTATTTTTTTGAAAGAAAAAAACGACTAAAATGTTGCTAT
>NW_026931015.1:0-45017 GCF_032062105.1 Saccostrea cuccullata | reverse complement strand
CTGGTTAGGCTGCTGAGTAAAATGTAGAAGGAGTTCAGGGAAGACGGGGCTTTTTTCTTAAAAAACGTCATTTTTCGACCCCCATTTGACCCCCCGGGGCAAAATCAAAATTCCAAAACCTTACTGCACATCTACATGACCCCACCAACCATCTCACAAAAGATGACTTGGCTCCTGAGTGAAATGTAAGAGGAGTTCAGGGAAGACGGGGCTTTTTGCATAAAAAAACATCTTTTTTCGACCCCCATTTGACCCCCGGGGCAAAATCAAAATTCCAAAACCTTACTGCACATCTACATGACCCCACCAACTATCGTCCAAAAGATGATTAGGCTGCTGAATAAAATGTAAGAGGAGTTCAGGGAAGACGGAGCTTTTTGCTTAAAAAAAAAAAATCATTTTTCGACCCCCATTTGACCCCCTGGGGCAAAATCAAAATTCCGAAAGCTTACTGCACATCTACATGACCCCACCAACCATCTCCCAAAAGCTGGTTAGGCTGCTGTGTAAAATGTAGAAGGAGATCAGGGAAGACGGGGCTTTTTGCAAAAAAAACGTCATTTTTCGACCCCCATTTGACCCCCCGGGGCAAAATCAAAATTCCAAAACCTTACTGCACATCTACATGACCCCACCAACCATCTCCCAAAAGATGATTAAGCTACTGTGTAAAATGTAGGACGAGTTCAGGGAAGAAAAGTGTGACAGACGGACGGACGGACGGACATGAGTAACAACAATATACCCGAACTTTCTTTAGAAAGTGCGGGTATAAAAACAAATTTAATATCTAACGTACTAAATCTTCCTGTCTAGATGTAATTTAAAAAAACTTAAAGCAGTGAAATATTGCTTGAGAATTCAAAATGCTTTGAACTAAAGAGTAGACTTATTTTAATCTTTAAAATATTTGGTTTTGAAGATATTTTTTGTCTGTTTAGCCTTCTCTTATTAATATCTCGTCGGAGCGACTATTGTTGGTATATGGATCAACTGCAACAGGTTTCTTAATTATCTGCATACATAGACGAAAACGTTTGCAGAAAAGGTTATATGATCATTAATAACGTCTCATAAAGATTTGCATTTGAGGCTCCAATCTTTACAAAGTTACTTATATTGTTTGTTTTTTTAATCAGGAGAAGAGTATTCAAAGATACACAGAATCCTAATCGGACAGATGAAGATAACTTTCCTAGAGAACTGGACGGCGAACAAAAAATATGGACAGTGTACTTTATAGTGAAATTAACGAAAATAAAATACTTTATTAGAATATAATATTAAATTTAATTTACATGTACATTTTATTACAAAACATGGTAATATAACAATATTTATTAAATAATACTAAGATCATTACATATTTACATGAAATCTTTTTGTCTGTTTTTAGGAAAATTCGACCAATGTTTCAAATGTCAAACCCATTCAAGGACAAGGGGATTAGCACATCTATTCCACGAGTACCGAGAGAATATGGTCATTTAAATAGGATGAATATAAAGGAGGAAACTGACATCTATGAACACACAGGAACATTTGCGTCATAAATAACAAACCTTAGTCCATGCTTTGATACTTATTTCAAATACAAGAAGGAAATTTTTAACGTGGTCAGCTTTCAAATTGAATTAGAAATAAATGCATGTTCAATTGTGATATTTGATAGTGTCTTGTACGATATTGATGATGCAATTATGATCATTATCTTATGATAGAAGATTATTAATGGCTATCATTTATTTCTCTGTTTGCAGTTGTAAAGAAAGTTAATTTCTATTTTTTTCAGCCAAATTTATACTAAAACATCAAGGTAAATATCTGTATGGTTTTATCCTTGGTAATTTATATAAATATGTTCAATTAATTCAATGTTGCTTAAAGAGGAATCCGCAACATTCAAACTCTTTTTGCAGTGTGTTTATATGAAAAAAAAACCTTTAGTATATACATGAAATAATGAATTATTTTCAATTAACGTAAATTTTTAATATTTGAAAGATATGGAGATAATGAAAAGTATTCAGTATCAAAGTCCATAAAACAATACAAAATAGGAGCTGAGCAAACACGGACCTATTAAACGTCAGAGATGGGATCAGGTGCCAGGGAGGATTGAGCATCCCCTGCTGACCAGTTACACTATCCTTGTCATAATCGGGAAATAACGAAAAAATATGTCGTAAGTTAAGTATATAAACAATGAACTAGCAATAACTGATATATATATATATATATATATATATATATATATATAAAAAGCACTAAAAAACCAACAACACTGTATATCCTAAATGTCGGATCTACCAAGTAGATACAAGGTCACGGATGGAAAATTATATAAAGCACTAAAAATGACCAACGACACGAACAATAAAAATTGTCAAATTTTCGGGACGCCCTGTCCCTTCCTCAGGACAAAGAAAAAAAGTTAAAAAGTCATAAGAACAAAGGAAAAAGAGAAACAAAAACAACTAGCACTACTACTAAACTACCAAACACTAGATATTTACATACTTAATTACATGTTGAATTGGAAATTTTTAAGAACACTAACAAAGAAAGAAATCCGGACCGCTATGAAATGCGTCCGGTCTATCGGGTATACTCGGGTGAAGTGCGATTTACATAATTGAACGAATTAATTATGCTAATTAATTACGGCAATATATATATATATATATATATATATATATATATATATATATATATATATATATATATATATATATATATATATATATATATATATATATATATATATATATAAACACCGTGTGCAGGTGATGAGGTTATATTGCCGCATAAATAAGGGAAATCGTACAGCGAAACTCTTTTTAAAAAATCGTTTTTAACAAAATGATCAAGACTACATTGATTCTGAGGAAAGGCTTTGACAAATTTAGAGAAGTTGTGTATGTTGAAAAAGCAAGAGGTCGCTCAACCAAGCCTATTGTGGCCTAAATCAACCTTCCCCTCAATCCCCTAAATCAGCTTAGAATATGCTTAGAATGAGGGACGGAAAGACGGAGGCAGACGAATTGTGATAAGAGGAACTCAACTGATGCTTCGGCGAAAAAAGATGCACATAACGTAATTAGAAATTAAACTTCCTGTTTCCGTTAATGTTCGCATATAAAATTCCTGCATAAGGAGTTTTTAGCAAGAAAATTTAATATTACCTTGTAATAGAAAAATGTTCAAAACACCAGGTATGTTTTAAAATTATCTGTAGTATGATTTTATTTTTAATGTATAAAGAATGTTTCAACGTAGGTAATAATTAATCACATGCAGAGGTGGAACCAGATGACCGTTTTACAAAAGAAATTATGACTTATTAGAAATGAAAAAAAATGAGCTTGCGCGAAAAACATTTTTTCTGATTTTATTTCGATCTGTACCAAGAGTTGAAAATAAAGACGGATTACTTGAAATGAACAAAGTACATATGGGTATCGGTTTTTACATGAATATAATACACATGAGAACACAGAAAATATTAACAACAAGGAAGTTGCAAACCAAAAATATATAAAGAAAAACGAAATTAATATATAAAGAAAAACGAAATTATTAAATAAAGAAAAACGAAATTAATATATAAAGAAAAACGAAATTATTAAATAAAGAAAAACGAAATTAATATATAAAGAAAAACGAAATTATTAAGTAAAGAAAAACGAAATTAATATATAAAGAAAAACGAAATTATTAAATAATATATAAAGAAAAACGAAATTATTATATAAAGAAAAACGAAATTATTAAAAAAAGAAAAACGAAATTATTATATGAAGAAAAACGAAATTATTAAAAAAGAAAAACGAAATTATTAAATAATAAGGAGAGTGAGGGAGAAAGAGAAAATATCAACTGAAACAAATACTTCAATCTAATGTTTGAAGTAAATTGTCAATAATTGTTTAACGGTATACGTAATTTGTTAATGTGTGGCATTTTGCATAGAGGATCATGAGGGTGGCTGTTTCTGCTTGATTAAAATTAATGACATCCAATTCAAAAGAGCACTTGAATCGCAAAAGGTCAAGACGTTGCGTATCGTATTACTGGATTCCCACGAACTTAACCTAGCGTCCGATCTGTGTACACATAAATCTTAGGCTGTTTAAACTATAAAAAGAAAAATGATTTGATTACTTTGTGGGATTTGTTATTTACAAGAGTGTGCATTGTTTGTTTACAAATATCACCGACTTATAAATACACAAATTGAGAGTTTGTCATTTAAAATATATGAGAACAAGAACTATAGTACCACTGACTTATAAATAGTACAGATTGAGAGTTTGACATTTATAATATGTGAGAACAAGTACTAGTAGCCAGTACATCACCTCTAATTATGCGTTGATAAGACCAAGGAATCAACTGAAGGTGATTTGCTTTACTTCTAATATAGTAAGCAATCATTAAAATCTACTTCTTGTAACCTCTTTGACTTGTTTTACTTTTTGCACCTGTTCTCTTTAAACAATTTTTTATAATGTCAAACAAACCCAAGTCCGATCGATAACGTATTATTTTACAGCATTTTCTAATGAATGTATTGTGCGATAGTTGAATAATGGATAAGGGAATTTCCTTAATGTTAAAAATTCAACAATTACGAGTTGTAAACAACGGAATCTTAACGTTCATGTTTTCTTAAATAGTTGTGCAATTAGATATCAAAGGTTAAATTCTCCCCATCCATGAATTGTAATGGATATGTTTTCGATGTAGGAAAAGGTGAGTGTAAAGGCAAACATCTCGCTCGTTTATTGTCGAAACAAAATCAGGTCCATCAGACGCGGTGCACTAATGATTTATGGGTTCAGACCCTTACCGTGCACTTCTATAAATTCCGTATTTTAGTTTCAGTTTTTCTACTTTTAATAATATCGTTTTTCTTTATATATTAATTTCGTTTTTCTTTATATATTAATTTTGTTTTTCTTTATATATTAATTTCGCTTATCTTTATGTATTAATTTCCTTTTTCTTTATTTAATAATTTCGTTTTTCTTTATATATTAATTTCGTTTTCCTTTATTTAATAATTTCGTTTGCCATTATATAATAATTTCGTTTTTCTTTATTTAATAATTTCGTTTTTCTTTATATATTAATTTCGTTTTTCTTTATTTAATAATTTCGTTTTTCTTTATATATTAATTTCGTTTTTCTTTATTTAATAATTTCGTTTGCCATTATATAATAATTTCGTTTTTCTTTATTTAATAATTTCGTTTTTCTTTATATATTAATTTCGTTTTCCTTTATTTAATAATTTCGTTTTTCTTTATATATTAATTTTGTTTTTCTTTATTTCATAATTTCGTTTGCACTATTGGGCTTCCGTACTTAACGATATTATGTCATTTTTTCATGGTGACCGTCGTTTCTCCCATAAACAATTTCATTTTTTAATATTATCTTGTAAAGGCTAAGCAATTATTATTGAATCTCTACATATATTTATAATTATATTAATAACTGCAGTATAAAATACTGAAGATGATTATCAATTTAATCAGACATTTACAAACTCCCATACATCTATTGACCAGATGTGTATAATAATATATTACGAAGTTTCCTGCTAAAATATATATATATTTTTTTCATCGTTCGCTGTAAATGATATTTATCTCAGAAAAGTGTAACTCAAACAAATGGTAACTTGAAATTAATTTTATTAAAGTGTGGCGATATTATGGGCACGGCTGTTATTTAGTTTCAAATGCAAAACAAACAATATCATATGGGCAATGGGCAGCCAAGACAAGAGCATGCCCCAATCAAATGCACAAACAACATTCAACATCAAAGCAAATCATATATCAAGGTCATAACCAAAGGTCAAAGTTCATATAGTGGTAAGTCAAAGTTCATACAACATCAAAAGTTCAAAGTTCACAACATCAAAGTTCAAAGTTCACCATATATATATATAGAAAGCATTGACCCTGGGAGGTGCAGAGGTCAAAGCTTACAATATAATATCAAAATGCCGCTTATACGCCAGAGGTGATATTTACGATATATTTATTACGAATTACATGCCGCTTATGTGCCTTCTGTACTTGTCGTTTATATATCAGTCACTGTTTAGGAAACATTGGCCCTGGGAGGAGCAGTGGCCAAGGTTTGCGAAAAGTTCATCTAAGTTGGTCTCCAGGTAGACTTTTTCTTGTAACAGCCGTACCATTTGATATTAAGTGATCCTTTTGTAGGACAGCTGCAATAGAAAGAAAAACACAGCGCAAAAATCTATTCGAATAAGGGTTGGGTGAGGAGGGTATTTTTCTAAATATCTAAATTTGCAAAAATTTATCCTTTAAAATTGCACCAACCTCATTCATATAGTCTGTGAATGAAAAAGGATTAACGGAAGTTGACTCAGGGGGAATAACTCTAATTGATTATAGGAATTATAGGCGGATCTATGGATTTTGTAATATGGGAAATTTACACTTTCTTCGATAAAAGCCTCCAATTCGAATAGAATTGGATGTGATAAAAATGTTGTTTTCTTAGCAGGTTCTTCGGTTGGTCTTTAGACACACTTTTTATAACTGGGTATGTCAACAATACTGAATAACATTTCATCCGAGAATATTGTTTTTCTAATAGCAAAAAAAAAAAAATATGTCACATCCCCTCTTACATGGGGATATACAGGTCAAATTTTTGTATCGTTGTTATAAGTCCACATAGCTTTTAAACTACTATTACCTTGAATCGCCCAATTACTAATTTTGACATAAAGGTCACAAATAATTCATCATTACTAAAATCATACTAATCATTATTATCAATTGGATAAGCATTCAAGCATCGATAAAACTATTTACACAAAATAATATCGACAGATCTACTTAGTTTTGCTTCAACGTGGAATGTTAAAATAATTCTGAAGGAAAAACTTTTTAAAATATTATATCTTGACAACTTTGAACGTTGTGGTCATTAAAGAAAGCAAAAATCATCATCACTCTTTTTCAATGGCTTTTAATTGAAAGACACGGTTTATGATAGGGAAATAAATTCATTCTCCTTGAAGAAGTGAAGAGAATTCTATGGGCAAATAAGGAAGTAAGGAAAAACATATCTTTAAAAAAAGAAATACAGAAACATTTTGAAATACAATTTTTCTTTCAGTAAAAATCATGCTTATTTTGGAAAGTTTGAGCATGTCTGCGATGACCTTTCCATATATGTGTGCAGGTAAGAGAGTACAATATTTTGAATAAAACATACATTGAAGTGTTTTATTAAAAATAAATATGTCTATCTAAGTAACGTATTTCCTTCACAGATTGTACCGTTGGTGTCACATTTCCAAGATGTAAAAAATGCATAGCATTCAAATCCGAAAAAGGTAGAATTTTGGGGGAATTAAACCAATCATAAAATTTTAATACTGTTATATGTCACTATATTACACTAAAGGAGTTTGATATAATTCCTTTTTGTCCATTGCAGGGTCACTTACCTTTCAATGTAAACGTGGGTTCTTCGATTTTTTGAAACAGGAGATCATATTTACTGCTTTATGCTACAGTAAGAATTAATGATTTATTTAAACAGGAAAAAACATCAAAAATTAAGCTTAGTTTTGATTTCATGCATACGTGTACATGTATATTAAATTATATAAACTGCACTCTGATTTTCAGTTTGTAAAAAAAATAAGACAGAGTTCTCCTGCCAGAAATGTACGACATTTGCTGAAATAAAACGTAAGGAGCATACAAAAACATTCGATATATCTCGTTATTTTGCCTGATTGAATTGAAATGTATGTATGAAAAAAAGGAAAAGAAATGCTGTCCATGACAAGTAATGTCTTAATCAATGTGAAATAATAGAAGTAAGAATTAAAATAAATGAAATAATATTATGAACATTTCAAAGTTTGTTCTAGAAAACATAAAGAGATATAGATTCATTTAAAGAATATTACCATAAAATTACATGTATCACACTTTTTAAAAAAAATTTAGATTGTAATCTTCAACACACGAATTTATATCCATCAACTGTACGTTCAAACACAATACGCCTGGACAACTTTAATGAAACTGCTATTGACAATTCGTCTTCAAAAGGTAGGTGTATCAGTATTTCATGTACTTTAAGGACATGGCAAGTCACGGTTATCCGGAGACAAAACGTATATATCATGGTTTTTTTCACTTATAAAACTGTGATTGAGGGTGATCACCCGTGTAGAATTCTCTATGAAATCAAAACCAATAAAGCGTATTTTACAGAGATAAACAAAAACACATGTGTTGCCTTCAACGGGTAGAATCATCTCTACAGCAAGGAAGAAAACCGTTAATGGCGGTTTTGTACATTGTGTTCAGGGACAGACAGTAAACAGTGGTTAAGGGCATTGGCACCGTTTTTGGTTTTCGTATAGAATTTTTTAAGAACTTTTGAACAGATTTAATGGTACCAAACATTTTTAATTCAGGTCCTTTTAACCCTTCAAGTCAGCCTTTCTTAATATGTTTTGTCGAATCAAAGTTTTGACAATTCTCAATGCATTTTCTACGTAAAATGTGGATAAAATGGACTTATATTATTTTCAACGATACGTTTTCTCTAAAACCCATTATATCATAAAGTTCATAAATAAAAAACATTGTTGTATCATCATTCCCGATGACATGATAATACTGAAATGCAAATGTAGAAACAAGGCACAGAAATACCGGCACTGTTTTCTTTTTCTTTTTTTTTTTAAATTTTGAGTTACTTCCATTAACATCTAATTATTATTCATAATGATCAAGGTACTGGTTGTTTGTTTCTCTTCTATAATTAACTTTATTGGAAACAAACTGTCATAAAACATTTTGGCATTGATTTATTATTCTTATATTTTTAATGGTCCTTCCTTCACATAACCTTTGGAACCGTTCTCATCCGATCTACCTAGCTATCACCACTTTCAGCATAATTATGTCGAATCTTTGCCCTTCCCAACGGGAGATCACTCTCAATGACTATTTTCATAAGTGAAAAAACCTATTATCAAACCTTTTTTCTCTGGAAACCCTGCGTTGCCAATGACCTTAACAAGCCGTTATTTACCGTGCCTATCCTGGGAAGGACAATCACAAGATATGACAAATGCTGAGAACCTGTAACTGTATGAGGTCGTGCGAAGGAGGCACCATTTATAAATGTGAAGTAACTGAAAACAAATATGAAAACAAATCTATGTCAATATTTTTATGAAAATTTGTTTCCAATGTGGTAAATTACCTAAACAGTCAACCAGTCTTTACCATTATAAATACGAATTAGATACTAAGGGTAGTAACTCTAAAATCAAGAACAGTGTTGGGAGATCTGTGTCATGTTTTTCTTTTGTTTATTCAGTCATGCTATCTAGATATCATTGGAAATGAGGATACAATAATGTTTATAATACATAAACTTTCTGAAATTACTGGATTTTGGGAAATTTTTCTGGAAAAAAGTAGTTTTTTTATCAAAATTTTTCATAAGAAATGCATGAAGAATTGTTTAAACATTGATTTGACAAAATTTAATAAGGAAGGGTGGCTTGGTGGTTTAAATGTACCAGAATATAATATGTTAAGTACATTACACCAGGTCCTATTCAAGAGTTCTTGAAAAATTCTATATAAAAGTCATGAACCTTGCCAATCTCCTTCATTCAATTTTATAAATATTTTATTTTTATTTTGCACCATTTAATGCTCTGCAAAGTCTTCAAGCTATAGCGTATAAACTTACAGTACTTTGTATAGGAAATGACATTATTATTTTTTTAAAGATGTATGGAAAAATGACGCTTAAATTAGTCACAGGTAAAGAGAATCGTTTCTAGTCTTTAAATTATCGACAAAGAAGGGCATCGTATTTTGTCAATGAGATGAAATTCTTTATTGATATCATTACAGCAAATCCAAAATTGCTCGAAATATAAGTGATTTAGCCCCTTATTGAAGTTGTAAAATGAAGTTTTGTTTACTAGGTTTTATCAAATATTATTAATTAGATCTAAAAAAAAAAATCCCGTGCAATGTAGGATTTGGTGCATAGAAGAAGTGAACATCCCATGTCGACCGGTCATTTCTGTCGAGAGCTTTTATATTCTCCGTTGCCATATGTAGTCTAAACCGAAAATGTTTACCTAGTACTTTTGTTTTACGCAACACGATAGTTTATATTTCCTAAAAATCCATCATAACGATCACTGAATTTACAAAAAGCTTAATTTAAGGTATACGTAAGTATTGAATTCCTTGTAAAATCAGCTTTTCTGTCAGTATCTAGTCTTGCATTAAAATTAATCCTACCCGGAGCATGTCTTTGATTATAGAATAAGTTGGAGGTTATATACATAACCAAACACTGATTGTTGTGCCCTCTACAGTTAATTTAATGGTTCAAGATTGTTACAAGACATGTTATAAAACTTTGACGAAACATATCGGGTGCTATTGTTGGCAGATAATTGACATACTTCAGAGAACATACACACGAATTAGGTCAAAGTATTCTTGATCCCCTTTTTACGGAAGGGTTTTTGAAGTGTGCCGTAAATGGAAAATATTACAAAAAATATTATGAAAATGATAATTGTTAATCACACACAGATGTTTCGTTTAAGGTGGATTTGGTTTGGGATAAAAAATAAATTCAAACAAAATAAAGGTTTTCCTCTAGCAGGAAGGTATTTCAAACAAAAAAAATAGTACACCCATGCATATTATATACACGATTGAAGTATTTAGAATAGTAGCTATAATTACATGTAACTTTTGCAAAATATAGTTTCTCTATTCTTTTATTGATTCGTTTTTAAATTTACAACTTAAATGGAAATATGTACCGTATGAGTGGAAATTTTTGCGAGACGCAAATTTAGCGATTTGTCCTTAAAAACTGGCAGTTTTTTTTTCAAAGACGCTTTTACAAATAAAATGCAATTAATTTTTAGCGATATCAACTTTGGCGATCTCGGCACCCCGCTAATAAAGCCAAAATTTAATTTATGTATTCTTATGCTTATAGGCAAGCTCACCGCAGCTTGTTTTTGCTTATTTTGTACAAGTCAAATAAAACACTTTCATAGAGATGAATAATGTCATTTATTAAATGACGGTATAAATGTGAACAATCTAACAAACAAGAAGGGGATCAGATTCACAAGCTTTGATTAGCAGTTGCGTAAAATATGATGTCTAATCCCCCAAAACTGACTAGAAAAAAGTATCTGTAAGAAAAGACAATCAAAACGTCATATGAAAAAGTTAGCAAAAAGATGGCACATCAAAACAAAATAGATGTTATTTATTAAATGACGGTATAAATGTGAACAATTTAACAAAGAAGAAGGGGATCAGATTCACAAGCTTTGATTAGAAGTTACGTAAAATATGATAATGCCTGATCCCCCAAAACTGACTAGAAAAAAGTATCTGTAAGACAAGACAGTCAAAACATCATATGAAAAAGTTAGCAAAAAGATGGCACATCAAAACAAAATAGGCCAAATATGATAATGTCTGATCCTACATTTAATCCTCGCTAAAAATTCTACTTCTACGTATTTCGATGTTTGAAAAAAATTGCTAAATTCTTTTCAATTATCAGTGTTTATAAATTTTGTGTTCGTGATTATATTAAAATTTCATTATGGAAAAAAACATTCGATTCCCTAATTTCTAGAATGTGAGCCCTGCCCTGAATGCAATCCTACATGTACAACTATCGCGGTGAAAGAATCTACAGAGGAGGTAACGCCCGAAATTCGAAGTCCCTCTACATTTGGTAGGTCATAAAAACTATACGACAAAGCCGAAATAGTATGGGTTATCATAAGGTTCGTGGACTGATGCGATAAAACTCTTACGTAGCATCCTGTTCTTTCATAATTTATAAGGAATGTAAAACCATAAAAATAGAGAAATGTTGAAAATGTTAGCATGATACGTTCATTATTTGCCAATTTATAATAAGATAAAAAGACAATATAGGCTTTGTCGCAGTTTAGTTTCATGACGTCCCAAAATGCCATTGTTTTAATGCCCGCATCTTCTGCCTCGTTCACTTATTTTGATGAGATTTCCCGGAGTTTAGTAAGAACTTAAACCCGTCTTGTGTATATGACTTTACAATGTCACGAACAACTGCTTTCAATGCAGATAATATTGCAAATGAATTGATGTATTTGGAGATATCCTCCCTTTATTATGCCAAGATATTTTGCTTTTTGCAGTTCAATATCTACCACAAATAATCAAGATCATTTTTGACGTTATTACCTTTTGAGTGCAAATCGACATTTACTCTTCATTCCTTTTCTCTCTGACTCTAGTTTGGCATTAAAAATAATCTCTCTGGATGCATTTTATTTTTCGGTATCCAGTTTAAACATTTCCTATGAGGTAAAATTTGAATATTTTACAGACCAATTGCATCGTAATTACACACCTGAATTAAAGGGATTTTTGGATGATAAATGTTCATAATAAGGAGTTTTTCTCAGTTACACTTAGGGCGAAAAACGTCATTTTCGAGGTTGGGCCGCCAAGGCAAACCATTACATACAAAACATTAGTAATCAGTACTAGTTTCAGTAATCAGTTACTAATCTACTAAAAAAATTTAATTCAATGATTTTTGATTTATACTGCAGAGAGAAAAGGATGTGCTTACTAAATATTTTAAAATTCATTAATATACCAAAAGCGATTTTAATTCTATGTCACCAGTCCACGAACTTTTTGATACCCCCTCGTACGAGGGTTGTCCAAAAAGTTCGTGGACGATGATGTTTTTGTCAAAATAAATGGTTCTATATTCATCTATCGTATATCAAAATATTTCCTATGAAAAACCATGTCAGAATGGTTTAATTTTTATTGATGGAACTTAATATTTTTGTAAAAATCGGGGTCTTTAAACATCGCAGATTGCGCGAACGGACCAGTCTGACGTTAAGCTAATTTCATTATAACGTCAAACATTTGGATTTTGACTTAACACATGTTCATGGACACACACTAAATTTCTTTTTTAAGGCGCAACGCACTTCCAGGTGCTAGCAATAATCATTATGTATAGATTATATTTTATTTAATTTTTAAAATTTAAAACAATGCACAAAAAATTACGAGCGTCATCTAAATAAACTATACACAAACTGCACAGCCCAGTCCGACGCTGCGCTAGTTTTAAAAACGTCATGAATAGAAATCTCCATTTTCAGTAAATTTCATGTGTTTTTAAATTCTTGTAGTGTCATCAAATTTGTACACACCGTTGAAAAATCGTATATACCAATCTGAAATTGATACACTAAATATATTTCAATAATTTTGAGTTGTTTTAAGAAATATTTTGTATTTTACGTCCTTTCAACTGTATAAAAACTTATTTTTTTAATCGGTGTTTTTTTGGCGAGTTTTGACACATTTGTTAGGGTTTTTGTTTAGTATTTGTACTGTATATATAGTAAGCGATACTTAAGATATCATAAAACAAATATAACCTCTTTATTTGTGTTACATAAAATTTTTATTATTTTTTTACTTCTCTTATATAGAAAAAAATAATTTTAATCCGATCACTTTATATCAGAGTTTATGTCATTTTAACCTTGGTCCGTGCGCACTATCTGCAACCTTTAAAGAACACGATTTTCACAAAAATATTAAGTTCCATCAACAAAAATTTAATCATTCTGATTTGTTTTTTCATAAGAAATGTTTTGATATACAACAGATTTATAGAGCACCATTTATTTTCACAAAAACGTCATTGTCTACGAACTTTTTGGACAACCTTCGTAATATTTAAGTGATCGAATATTCCATTGTACATAATTATGAATAAAACATATGCAACAAATAGTGTAAAAGAAAAAAGATATTTCATGATAATATGACAAAGAGGGTATTTATTTCCTTATACAGCCCTTATGTGAAGTATAAGAAAATGAACAAAATACAAATTATATACATGACTGTTTTCTCACTCGATTGTTATATAAAATGAAATGTTTTTGATATGAACGTAATTAAAATTCATTCACAAAATGGTTATCTTGACAGGTGTTATTTTGTATACATGTATCTCTAAATGTCAACTTTCTCGACTACTTACAAAAGACTGCACAAAGAAGGGAAAAATCTAGAGATTTCGTCTTTTTATTTTATTATCGAAACTTTCCGCATTGAAATCTTTTTTAAGATTTACAACTTAAAGGGAAATATGCATTTACTAGATGTTTTAAAAATTGTTTCATGTTCTTTATCCCCATTATCAGTTTTTATTTATAACTTTTATGTTCGTGATCATATTATGATTTCATTTTGGAAAAATAACCTTTGATTTTCCAATCTCTAGAATGTGAGCCCTGCCCTGACAGCAATACTATGAATCTCGTGGCGAAAGAATGTACAGAAGAGGTAACGCCCGAAACTCAAAGTCCCTCAACATTTGGTAGGTCATAAAAACTATAGTTCAGAATGTACATATTAAAGTGATCAAATCTTTATTAGACATATATATATATATATATATATATATATATATATATATATATATATATATATATATATATATATATATATATATATATATATATAGTCAATTCTCGAATTATCGCCATTCGATTCATCGCCATTTTCGCAATACCGCCCTGATTTCCCAAGAACGTTTTTCCTGCTATATAAAATTCTCTTTATAACGCCAAATTCGCATACCGCCATCCGCCACCCTGTTTTCATAACAAACGTCCATTTTTAAGTGTCAATTATCTCGATAATACCGCCACAGGTGCATGTGGTCAGTGAAGCGCGGCTAATTGGTTGACGCTATCCCTGTTGTAAAGCATGCAAAGCCGGACAAGGTACATGCAATTAAATAATTAAATAAGAATTAAATCATTTTAACATTAACTGTTATAATAATTTTGTTTACTGATCAATAAAATTCATTCAGTCACGGCTTCGCCACGAAAGTGGTCGTTGTTAAGTACGCCGATAACGATATTATTTTGAAGATCTCTGCTTTATACAATGCAAAATTTGCTTTAAAAATAACTATACGGTATAAATTGTGAACTTTTCATTAACAATGATGCCATAAACAATGAATTTATTCAAGAATTATTTTACATAAAATCGGTAATATATCATGACGATCGACCCAGTATGTTTTTTTTCAATATTAGACGTGCAGATTTACATACGTATACACATGTACACGTACTTGTCTTTATTTTTAGCGAAATTGTACTTAAAAAAATTACTTGAAGTATTTTTAAATTTAGAAATATGTTTTTAATATACATGTACATGTAATGAAAAGAATAGAAACGTTTTAAATGGTATTTCTAAGAATGGTAACTCTTATATGTACTTCTTGTTTCCTAAAAGATAGGACATTCAATTCATCGCCAAATTCGTTATACCGCCATGATTTCTAAATTACAAAAGGTGGCGGTTTATCGAGAATTAACTGTATATATATATATATATATATATATATATATATATATATATATATATATATATATATATATATATATATATATATATATATATATATATATATATATATATATATATATATATATATATATATAATGCTTAATGACAAAGAGAAGACTTTTTCTTCCAGCTTTTATTTGAATTTAAAAAAAAAAACAATATATATACAAGACTGTCATTTTACTACACTTTAAGATAAAATGTATTGATATGAACGTAATTTATGCACAAATTGGTTGTCTTGACAAATTTTATGTCTCTAAATGCAACTTTCTTCACTACTTAGAAAAGACTGAATACACAAAGGAACCATATTTCGATTTCAATCTTTTTTTTTAACCATTTATTCATTCCAGCATTAGACCTTTCACAAATTCTTTAGAATATGATCTTATTTTTTAGCTTATATTAGCCATTGGCTTAAGTAAGCTTACTTGATCGAAAGATGGCTGACATCCGGGTGTCGTGTGCTATGTGCCGTCCCTATTTTTTTTCGTTTTCGACTTCTTCTCAAAAAGCACTGTCCGGGCGTTTACTACACAACGCACCACACAGCAATCATATTTCTTCATAGGAAGCACACCCTTGATACAGAGAGTGTGAATTAGGATTTCTAATATTTAAAAAAATCTTTAAAAATATTTTCAAAAAACAACATACAGTGTAACCATTATATGGAAAATCAAAATATTTCCTGTGACAAAACCTTCCTACGTGTACACCGAAATTGACCTCTTGACTTTGCAGTTTAAAAAACTTTTACCAGAAAAAATCAAACGTTAATGTTGACCTTAGCTTTAGAACAGTTGATGCAAGGTCTTGTGTCAGACTTCACAAGGATATTCACTGTGACAAGGTCGTTCAACTGAAGTAAAATTATTTAACCTTTTGTCTTTAACATTCGAGTTGAATGAATTTCTAACCCTAGCAAAACATTTGAACCGTTAGTATTAGGGCTTTCAAATTTCACAGGGTTATTCCTGTTACAAGACCTTGAATACCTTTTGATCTTGGAGTTTGACCTGCGTCTGAGAAATTTCAACCCTCGACATAAGCTGCCATAAGAAATTTTAAACCTCAACATAAGCTGCAGTAATGGGGCACCAGTGTTTCACAAACACATCCAGATCATTCTGAAACAGGCTTTCGAAACCAAAGCACATATAGACGCTTAACAGAGAAAAAATTAGAATGACCTTAGAAAGCAAAATCTAGGGACCAATAAAAACTTCATATCAGTTTAAAATAAATCATTTAAATATTACATGAATAGTGAATAAAATAAATCTTTAAAAATCAAAGATTATGCGGTTAGGTAAACTTACTTTTGATGAAAATTCTTTAAACTGTAATCTTCGTTACATGTAACTTTAAAGTATGAATATATTTTAAAAATCTTCAAAGATAATTATGGAGTTGCGGTAATTTACTCTTATCTGATTTTTTCATACTTGCAAAGCATTTTACGTAGCAATTCTGAACAGTGGCATAGATTGTAACTATGATTTGCACTAACCACATCTAATTTAAAACTTTAAACTTTCGAGCAACAGATATATTTAAAGTATTTTCGAGGCTGCTTTTATTTAACTGCTTGTTTGTTTTTGTTTAAACATTTTTTGAGTATTTCATATACACATCATTGGCACTCTGTATCATTGAAAATTCAAGGTTTGTTAGGTCCAACATTTTATCCAAAAGGCGTGAAAAACACTTTGAACACCAGATGTCAGAGAAAAAGTCTCTGTATTTGTGAGTTTTTATGCGGTGCCGAATTGTGTAATAATTCTGTAAGTGCGTCTAATTGTCAACTGATTGACCATCTGAAAATCAAAAAAAAAAAAAAAAAAAAAAAAAATCATACAGACAACATCAGGAAATTGTTGTTGAAGCAAATCAAAGTGCTTGCTTTGCTGCTATTTTGTATTGTTTGGTGGACTTTTGAGCTGGAACTTACATATGGTTTGTTATCGCCCTATTTTTCGCTAATTTATAGAAATCATTTCATTACTTACTTTTATATTTAAAGGTTTATCCCATAATACCCCATTGTAAATTAATTACATATAATGTGTATATTTCCTGCATTATCCAAAATTTCATCATTTTTTCATGATTTATGCCTCATGGTTTTTAACAGGAACTTAACCTTCGATTTTTCAAAATAACATTTCGGAAAAGTTTATTATATGTGCGCAATGACAAAAAAGAGAGAAAATAGCACGAATCATTTGGCACTACCAATTGGTTAGAAACGACCAGAGTGTTTTTTCCCTGTATTTTATGGTGACTAGATTATATCTGCTGTATTCAAATAATTGCTGTCTTCCACTATGATATAAAATTATTGTAACTGTCATCATGTAATTTCTATAGATAGTTAGATTAATTTTTCTTTTTATTATAAACCTATCATATATCTTATATTGTTTGCCTATAAACAAAAAAGAGAATGAAATGTCATAAAACATGTGTTTTACCCATCCTAGAGAGTAGTGCTTCTTGTCCAGGATGTGCTCCCATAGACGACGAATATGTGACTGCGAAAGGAAATATAGATGAAGCAACATCCAGAACTCATGAACAAAGCCCTTCTAGTTTCGGTATAACTTTTAATTTGTTTAAATTAATATACAATAATATGGAAAATACTATTACAAAAATAATTATATTTGATAAAATTCATTTAGGATATTATGTAAATTAATATTAGAAAAAGAAATCTTTATATATGTATGTACTTTATACGTACTTGATCTCTAAACCCTTTATAAGGATATCTTTTCTTTTTTATCATGAACTGCCTCTTATGAAATTATTAGATAACATTTGAATTATCATCTTTTTTTCACATGCTTTTCTGCAACTCTTTATGAAAGCTTAAGTAATACAAGTAAGTCTCGTTAAAGAGAAAAAAGAAACAAAACTAATTGATTTCACTATACACATGGTAATTTCAGAATAGACTCAGAACGATATTAAAGTATCTTCATAGATTAAAAAGTATTTCTGTCTTTTTTTATATATGAAATAAAACATGGCGTTGGCCAAACATATTTTTCCAGAAAGCATGAATTCTTCTCTTATAGTTTTTTTTTTTTATCAGATTTGTAAAACCTGTAATAATTCACATTAAAGTCATATATGGCGTTGTGACAACACACTTTGAAAAAAATTAAGCCCAAAAAGCCCCCATTCCCTTGCCATTCGCCCGGTTTCGATGCCTACGTGTATGCTATACCCAAACAATGGTTATGTATTTACATTACCGGTATGACGTTGAAAACTGTCAATAATTGAATTAACTTAAAACCGATGAAAACTAGAAATTTTTAAGTACAGTAGAACGTATGAGAGAGAAAGAATTTTCATAGTCTTGAAAAATCTATTTGTCCTTTTTTCTTAATAGAAATGATATGTTTTATGTCGTTCACTTTTAGCCCCTCCCCCCACATCTACTTATTACAGACTAGAAATTTAAAAAAAAGAAACGAAATAATGGTTTTAAACAATCATCTCTCTATTTTGTATAAAAAAAACATTTCCCTTTTATAATATTTATCAAAACCTAAAATATTGAAAACATCAATATCTCAGGTCCTGAAGTGTCCTTAACACCAAAAAGTTATCCAATCAAAGTCAATTATCTATCATACCGATTATTTGTAAGAATATTGATCAAACTTTACATTTTTTTCAAAGTGCGTTAATATGGTCGATATTAACGCACTTTGAAAAGAAATTTAATTTTTTCAAAGTGCGTTAGCTTGGTCCCAAATAATGATGAAGAAAGGAAATAGAAGTCTGATATAAAAAAAATAACTTGGAAAAAATATATAGAAAATATCACTAAGTAAAACACAGTATATCGTTCATATGTTCATTTTGTTGAATTACCTTGTTTTCTAGCAGTATTCATACAAATGATTGACTTTTTTTGTTAATATTTTCAAAAGAATCGTTACAATCATACAATGAATGACAAGAATTTGAAGAATGTTAAATCTTTGATAATTATATAACTTATTATTTTATTTTTTACTTGCGTGTGTTCATTTCTACAGTATTATAATATTTGATTAGCAGAGTTTATACTTGTGAAAGAACAAATTTTAGATAAAGGCTAAGATCAGGTTAAACTGTCATCGGTCTGTTTATGTTTCATTAAAATCATATAATTCTTCTCAATATAAGTATTTAAAACTAGTTTCGTTTGTATTAAACTATGTGCTTTTTGTATTTTTCTATTCCTAGAATGTGCGTCGTGTCCAGAATGCAGTCCTATGTCTACTGAAGGGAAGACACTTGCAGACGAGGGAACTTTCAACCCTAATATACATACAAGCTCTGGTAGGTAATCAACATACATGTAACATCATGACAAAACTAAACTGTCTTTGTGTTAAATCTTATATGTGTACATCATGAACATTTTTAAGACAGCTTATTTTTTAAGTTAAGTTTTTGCAATCACAATCTATCAAGAGTTTACTATATCTCATACTTTTCAATCGATCTCCTTTTGCCATTTCTAATTACATGTATATTTCGTTAAAAAAAGCACACTTGCCAATGTACTTAGTATGTACTGTAGGAGATCTCCTCGGATATATCGTTGTTGCCGTAGTTGGTGGAGCGCTCTTTGGGACATTTATCACAGCATTTGTTTTTATTGTTCTTCGACGAAGAACAGCAAGACAGAAAGGGTAATGAAATGTCTTTCTGACCACATTATTATTTTTAGGTTGAAGCTAAAAATCCGTATCAAATTTAAACATTAAGAAGAGAGAGAGAGAGAGAGAGAGAGAGAGAGAGAGAGAGAGAGAGAGAGAGAGAGAGAGAGAGAGAGAGAGAGAGAGAAAATTTTATTATTTCACAAAAAAATATATCTAATACTTTAATATTTTGACATTGTCGTCAGAGAACCAACATCCGATGCACTCCAGAGTCTAATAGAAAGTAATATTAATCGCCAGGCAGTCCAAGATCACAGTAACGAAAGTAGACGAGCCAGCCTCAACACTAATAATAAAATGGTACTTTTTTTTATTTTAGTACCTAACTCATTTATACTCTCTGTTTCATATATTTGAATATCTTACTTGAGATTTTAATGACACGTGAAACCTACAAAATGCTATGATCAACCTTTTGGTTTCTAATTTTCCTATCGTCAACTTTTATTACTTGTACAGCAATACAATCTTATTAACTGAATCTGAGGTTTATATCCCCCAATGGATTAATGCGCAACAGCATGTTCTATTTTCAAACAAAAGTTAATGAAACAAGAATATCAACAGTTTTGTTGAAAGTTATCATTTCTATGGTTGATATAATGATCGTGTCAGAGAATAAGATAAAGGTGACTGACTTTTTTCATACTTCTTGTTACATGTGTATATTCTATACAATTATTAATAAACTAATGGCAGACATAGTTTAAAATGAAGTTTTAAATTCTCATCAAACAGGCAAAAGGCCCTGAAGAAACCACTGAATTTATAGCAGAAGAAGACGGGGTGTACAACCATTTGAATGAATCAGAGACCGTTGACAGAGATGAGTACTATGACCATGCTAGAGCAAGTGCTCCCGTTCAGTCTGAAAACAACAATGATGATTATGATCATGCAGGGCCTTCATTTCTCACAGTTTCAACAATCGATGATTATGCCACCTGAAAACAAAGGAAATAATACATGTACATTAAATATATGATTTGAGTAAGATTGTAAAGGAATATTCTTTGAATTAGTGAAAAATATGTGATGTACAGATTTTCTCACCAGAGCTTCTTTTTATTGTTTTATACTGTTTGTCATTGAAAATTATTTCCAAACCTACATGCACTTGAATGAAAATAAAGTCTGTTAAGATTGTTATTTAAAATTTCATTATTGATATGTTTTACAATGATCTCAAATAAATATAGAAAATCCTTATAAGTTTTGAATTAAATGTAAGAGAACTTTTCATTATTTTAATAAATTTCAACTTCTTGTGAATTTGCGTCAGCGCGTTATGAAAATTTGTTTGCACACACCGTTGCAGTCATGAGACTATTGCTTTCAAAAAAATAATGATTCATTGCTTATATTTACATTTTTACCGTAACTGCATATGTGGTTTCTATTTAATAATCAAAGTATTATTCTTCGTGTAAGCAACAGTAAATGGATCAGCCAACGTAACAGCCCCTAGTCAATTTGAGCGTGATTTTTTTTAGCTTGTGACGTTGCACTTCATCGGCGTTCAACGATTATGACGTCAAACTAAAACGCATGCTTTAACCTCTTGGCACTCTGTCTGTGTAATGGTGTTTTGAATGCAATATATTTGCATTCACTTTCTATGCAAAAAACATATGTAATGTAAATATATGATTTTATAATTGGTTTTTGTTATTTCTATGTAAAACTGCTGTCAAAGGAGTAACAAGTACAGTTCTAGTACTACTTTGATAGTGTGCATAATGCAGATGTACACGGTAAGTTAATTTTTTTAATTTTAATATGTAGCTTTTATTGTAATGATAAAATATGTTTTCACAGGTTCATTTATTATTGGCGAAAAATAAAAGAAGAAAGGAAGTTTCGAGATATGTGTAAAGAAACTTAATGCGTTACATGTAAAGTGTACCTGGGTGGAAAACTATCGGGAAATGACTCAATACTTTACTTTTGAAGTTTGATTTTTTTGTGACGCCTGCCACAGTGCTTCCCAATTTTTGCATTATTTATCAGTAAAGTATGACAAGACCTTTGTTCATGTTTTATAACTCTTGTCCACAAAACTCTTGTCGTAAAGGTTTACTTCGCTTTAAAAGCTTTTAATCTAAGCTGTAACATTTGGTGTGGAAGAAATGGTTACAAAGAAGTAACATTTTATTTGATAGGCACAGAGAATAGTAACCATCTGTTATAATTTCAATGTGTACCCAAAGTAACTCAAGTCACAGGCCTCTGTCAAAAAACTTATTTTACTTATTGATGAAAAACCATGGAGATTATGAGCAATTTTCAAGCTCATAGTCCATTTTCGAGAAAAACAAACACATCACAGATGGAAGCAGGTGCCATGGAAGAGTTACATATACAGTACCGACCAGACCCAACCTGACACAAAGCAGTCCCAAAGCGGTCCCATAACAGTCCCAGTGGTCCCAGAGAGCATTTCCAGCAGCCCCAGAGACAGGGGTTTATCAATTTAATGGCCGGAGCTAACTCAGAAATGAGATTTCCAATAAACAATGGAACTATAAAAGGCAGTTGAAATTGATTCTGAGTAGTATGCTAGGAATCTGCATGCGTGCGAAGGTGATTAATGAACGGTATAGAAACAATTTGAAATAATATTAATTGAAGGAAGAGGTATTTTACACCTACATGTATGAATTAAACCGAACATGAATATTTAATCACAATTATATCTATTTATAATACAATTTCTTTGTTTTCTTTGATTGAAATTGGTTCCCATAGATATATCTTTTTATGAAGAAAATTAAACTTGAATTGATTATTTTCCACCAGAGTAAGCTTTAAATAGACCCAATCAATTTATTTATAGAGCAACAATTTCCATACAATCGGGATACTCTAAAGGCATTTTCTTACGAACATGTATTAGGGTTTTTGCAAAATATTCTTTATTAATATCGCCAAGTATTTTTTTTTAGGCACGATTATTTCTACAAGACAATTTAATTATCGTTATTTTTTTAACTCTATAATTAATTTTAAGTCTTTTATTTGTAAATGTTCGAGTTTACATCTGTAAATCACTTATGGATCCCTCAGATATTGTTCAAAATTAGTTAATCCTGAAAGAAATCTATGCACATTTCATTTATCTTTTTTTTCGCATTACATAGATTGAAAGTAGGTTTAATTGTTAATCAGCATGTTCAATGATGTGTTACACTGATGCGTGTACCCAAATAACATGCTTTGATTTTCCGCCCAAAGGCGATTGAAACCGCGGGTGTTGATACCACTTAATACACATTAATCGACCGGGTAAACGCAAGCAAAACAACAATGAAATAAATCACAATTCCCGGTATTTTCAGGAGCAGCTGGGACTGTTTTTTAGAGCAGTCCAAGAGCAGTCCCATATCTGTCTCAGAGCAGTCTCAAAGCGATCCCAGAGCTGTTCAAAACCAGTCCCAGGGACTGCTGTCTGGGATTGCTTGGGTGTCAGGTTGGATCTGGTGGGTTCTGTAGCATCCTCTGCCGATCAGAAACAAACGCCTTGTGCTTCATACTATGACCATGTGTAACGTAACAATCCGTCGACAATTCAGTATGAATACAATTGCCTAATTATCAGTATGAATAAGATGTACTGTGAGCACTGACAGGACCGAGCTCACTAAAGGATACCAAACGCCTCCAACATGAATATAATGGCAATGACAAGTCTATGTTTTGCTCTGGGAGACCAAAAATAAATGTCAGATGAAAACAATTATAATAAAAGGCGCACAATCGCATAATGCAATGAAGAATCTGTGAAAGTGTCATTAAATTTATTCTGTGGTATAAGGGGAATTGCGTATAAGAGATGAGTTCCCTTCAATATTATAGGTAGAAGAGCAGTGCTCATGTACTTCTATGGGAACACCAAAACATGTGTTTAATCAAAACGTAAAATAGGTCGTGCACAATTAATGACACTGTATGTTAGTTTTTTTGAAAGTCTCATTTGATTTCATTCATTGGTAAAAGAGGAGTTGCGGATAAGAGAAGGGTACGTATTCCAAAGCATAAGAGGCTGGCAAACGGACGTACAGACCGACAGGCATCTCAATCAGTATATATTCTCCTACTTTTCATGTGGAGGGTACAAAAATATTTAGCATTTTATTTTATGATAAATTGTATTTGCTGACTATAGGTCATTTTATTTACCATATTCATATTACTTACAAAATTATGACTTAAAACGAGACTGCTGACATATTTGTTTAATCAAAATGATTCAATGATCCCGAACCATCATAACCGCAAGATATGAAGTCACTTTAACATAACTATGCATTTACATATCAACAATATCCTTATCTTTTACATGAAATCTTTTTGTCTCCTTTATGGAAAATTTTGTCAAGGTTTAAATGTCAATTTCATCCAAAGCCGAGGAGATCAGCATATCTATTCCGCTAGTAAAGACAGAGAATAATAATATAAGGAACCCCGATCCTTCAACTGGCGTAGAAATTTTATAAATATTATGGATTGTGTTGAGGATTACGCCAGACAATGGGCCAGATATGAAAAAGAAGACGTTGACACTTTGTCAGAGTACATTACACGTATCAGATCCATGTTAAAATCATGTATTTAAAGATTGAGGGGCAATATGAAAACCATCCTCCTTCTGTATTGAATACTCCAGAAGTGAAATAAGAATTGGATAGATTACATGATCAGTATGCACTGGTCCTTGCTGACAAAGCAGCACACAAGCAGGTAACAACATTGCCTTCATTTGTGAGGCCCATTATATAAATTGTACTTTATAAGAACTTGGATTTAATTCTTAAAGTGGTAATCCAACTTATACTTATATTTTTCTTTCTAAGGAAGACATTCTTCAAAATCATATGTCAGTTTTGAATATTTTTTAATATCCCGAAGAACCAAAATGAATTTGAACTACGATGGCTGTTCAATAAATAATGTCCTGAGCTCTTGGACATACAACATATAAATAAAATGACATAAAACTTGACTTTCTCTCATGATTTAATGTTTAATGAGTTTAATACTGTTTATATGACCACTTTTCATCACATAGTTTCATTGTGAGAAGCTGGAAAACAAGGGCTGTTCGAGATACTGCATTAAAAATGAATGGTAAAAAAACAGGAAACTATAGTGAAAATAAACTCTCCATTAAAGCTGCTGTAAAATTCGTTAAGAATCACAACGAAATACATGTATTCACTGAAACATGTGAAATTTACAGCAACTAATGTCTGTTTTATCGAAACATAAACAGGTGAATTTCAATGAGCAAAAATGATATAATGGGAATCAAAATAGGTTGCGTCCTTCGCAACGAAGACTTTCAACATGCAATGTACTGTTTCCCAAAATTAAAAAAAAGATCACTGATGATGTTTAATTGACTTTAAGACACATAGCAAAACTGATAGTCATCATTTGGGGGTTATTTACACGGTTTTAAAGAAATATTTGACAGTAAAAAAAGCTGCGTACTCAATGGTCACCCCACGATTATAAAAATGAGTGAAAACGACAGTGTGTAAGATTAACAAAATAATTATTTCAATAAATGAAAAAATTGTTGTTATTCACGTTTGTCTGAAATTCAAACGGATTATGAAACTTTAATTTATTGCTTTAAAGTCTCAAAACAAATTTACATGCACTTGACAAAACAGCCAAGGCCTGAAAATTTTCGAAGAATTGCAAAATCACAAAACATTTCATATGCCATTTTCTTTAGTGGTCGTGTTATTCAAATTCTTATTCGGGGAGGCATTTCAATTCCTGGAGAAGTCTAGAAAGCAATTTTTTGAGCCATAATCGAAAGATTTATTAGAGGATCGAACCAGAATCAGGAATACACTACATTAAATTTCTTCTTGTTGATAGTATCTAAACCCACACACCATGAAATTTAGGTAAAGGAATTTTGGGAATAAACAGATGAAAGTTAATATTTTGTCCAACCAACAATATTTTGTCTTTCAACCATTTACTCGTTTCATTTTTAACTTAAAAAAAAACCTTTCAAAAAGAAACAAGTCCAGGAAACCATTGAATCTGCTATATTTCAGTATACGAAGGGTCATACTCAAAAATTTGTTCTAAACAATAAGAAATAGGATAAAATGTTACGGACATGTGTTTTAATTTAACGAGAATATTTAAGTAAAATCATCGATATTTAATCATTGAAAAATGTTTTTTATATCTTTCCGAGCACCGAGGACATTATTTATTGAACAGCCTTCGTATCATATATAAATATATTGGATTCTGAAACTTTATAAGAATCCTTACAAACAAAGATACATTGCGGGTTCCAGTTACTGTTCAATCAAGCTTCTTTCTTTACTTCTCACTAAGATATTAACAGTAGTTAGGAAAACCTTCAAGAGTACTGTGCAAAAATATATTCAAGAACTGTTGTGAATCAGATGTTGATACTCAAAAATTGCGAAGAACTTTTGGACAATTTGAAATCACAATATTTTATCAAAATCAGCACTCTAAAAACTTACGACTTTTCAACTTTATATACAACCATACCCCACGATAAATTAAAGTCCAGGCTTTTTGATATCATTGACAGCTGCTTTTTCAATAAAAATAAAAATGGAACACGTAAATTTACGTACCTTGTCATTGGTCATTTCCAAAATTATTTTGTTAAAACACATTCTGATTGCACACACAAGTACTCTGAAGTTGACATAAAAAAGATGCCGTTGTTTTTGATTGACAATATCTGTGTGGTCTTTGGAGACCAGGTCTTCCAACAATATTGGAATTCTCATGGGTACCAATTGCAATCCATTATTCGCAGACTTTTTTTGTACAACACGAAGCAGAAATTGTGTCGACAATTAAGATATATCGAACGACGTATTGTCAATCAAATATGGTAATTTCTATTCCCAAGTCAAAACGATATATCCACTTGAGCTTAAGATAAAAGATACCAAAGAGTCTGACGCATCTGTTCCATACTTAGATATTTTACTGGAAAAGAGGTTAATGGTAATCTAAAAAGCGAGCTCTATGATAAACGTGATGACTTTAACTTTTCTATCGTCAACATCCCTAACTTATGCAGCAATAAACCTTCATCACCTACATACGGAGTTTATGGATCTGAGTTCATTCGATACACAAGAGCATGTTCTACGTATGAACAATTTTTACAACGAGGTAAATTATTGACAAAGAAGTTGATGAAAGAAGAATATCAACAGTCTCGTTTAAAGGTATAATAATATGATAAGTTCTATGGTCAATACAATGACCTTGTCAGCAAATACAATTTATCATTGAGTCAAATACTGACTGACGATTTTTATGCTTATTGTTAGTCTATTTTTATACCCCCGCTTTGAAAAGAGGGGGAATATAGTAATCGGTATGTCCCTCCGTCCGTCTGTTACGCTTTGGGGTGCCCATCTCTTATCCGCAACTCCTCTATACCACTGAATGAAATTTGATGAGACTTTCACAGAGTCTTCATCACGTATTGCCATTGTGCACCTTCTAATTTACTATTTAATCCGACACATATTTTGAGGTCCCCATATAGACACTGCCATTATATGCATATGGGACAATCTTTTAGAATGGAAACCATCCACCCAGTTAATTTTTTTTGCATTTTTAAGTTTATATAAACAGGAAATTGATGTAAACAGGGCGTATTTGTAAGGAAGCGAAGTAAAGGTACTATAAAAGTATGTTTTTAAGTATATTCTGAATATATTTAGTAATAAATGAAAAGACAAGGAAGAAATTCAGTGTATTCAGTATTAAATTAGGCATCTTAATCGATTGAAATAGGAAATTAGCATTGATAAAATGAAGACCGGACGACGTAAATATTTTTAAAAATATATGTGTATCATTATTTTTTGATTTTTATACTAATAATTAAATGTTTTTATTTTTGTTATATAATTTAAAGTATTGATATAGGTATATAAAGTTAATCATAAAATGTATATATTTTGTCTTATTATGTACTATTTGTTTTAGATCGATGTGTCATTAGCAACTGTCCGACCACATCTCACATTCAGTCTACAGAGAATGTGGTTGCCACAACAGAAGCTGTTACTATAAGTACGTTTACTTCCATATAATATATGTTATTTTGAAAACGAGATATACATGTACATGCAAAAAATGAAAATTCATTGCTTGCCTCTGTAAGATTAATGGATAAATTTTATTGCAATCCAGGAGTACAATGTAATATTAGTTTGAAGTGATATATAATGGCCTAGATTCGTAATTTTACGATAGAGAATTTCTCGTGGGTTTCACTTATTTTTCTGCTTTCAGTTTCAAAGACAGTCGATTTTTTTTTCAGACGAGAAATCAACAACCAAATTTATACTAGGTGTTAAAGATCGGGGTAATTATTTGTCTTATTGTGTACTTGGTAATTGGTAAATATAAATTATTCAGTGTTGTTACACGCAGATTCTGCAACATTCAAGCCAAATGTCTTTGGTTTGTTTATATGAAAAAAATATATGATATATAATTGTGAACTATTTTTAATTATTGTAATCTTTATTTATATGACTTTAAACATGAGAAGATGCCCTTCCCGGAGCTGTAGTTGGTGCATTATTAGGGGGAGTGTTGTTTGGAGCAGCTGTCACGGCCATGGTTTTTATCCATCTCCGTAGAAGAAAACAGGAAAACTCTGTGTAATACCAATTTAAACTTATTTAAGATTCACAACAACGATTGAATATATACATGTTTAAGAATTTAAAAGTTCCATTTAATATTCGCTCTTCCAGTGAGGACCAGAGTTCAGTTGTGCAGAATCCGGCATACGAAGCTAGAAGCATACCCAGAAAAAGCATGGTTTACTATGAAATAAAAGATTTGCCGGTCGGTATACGATAAGATCGATAACTAGAATCAATGAAGTAAATTTTTGAAATAATATGAGAAAGACTATTTGGTAATCTAAGACGCATGATATACCGATCAAAACATTCTTTAACTTTACATAATCTTTTCTATTATCCACTTCCCTTACTTATGCAGCAATATACCTTCACTACCAGCATATGAAAATTATATCTCAGCTGATGCGATGCGCAAGGATATGATCTCTACATATGCTCAATTTCTAAAATGCGGTAAACTTTTGACAAACAAGTTGATGAAACAAGAATATCAGCACTCTGGTTTGAAGTCATCATTTCGTAAGTTCTAAGGTCGATATGATAACCGTGTCATAAAAGTAAATACAATTTATCATTGAATCAAAGGCTGACTAACATTTTTATACTACTTGTTAGTCTATTATCTATACATGAATACTGAAATGAAGGTGGATTTTCGGCTTTTTCCCGATCATGGACAAGGAACACACGACAGGTTTGACCGTTTGGCAGGGGATGCTCACTCCCCCATGGTTCCTTATCCCACTTCTGATGTTTTGGAGGTCCTTGTTTGCTCTGCTCCTATTTTGTATTGCATATTCGACTTTGAGCTTGTAAACTGTTCGTTATCTCCATATGTTTCATCCTTGTAAAAACTTTGATAAAATATAGTTTTGAGTTTAATAACATGTGTAAATTGTTACATTTGTATAGAATAGTTAAGATAAAATGTCTGTTTACTGTATATTTAAATTGTATTGAATAGGGTAAATAAAACGTTTGTTTACTGCAAATGACAATAATTAAAAAGAAACTATATGAAATGTCAACTTGATTTTAATTTAAATCAATAAATACAATATGTTAATGTGTTTAGATTTTTTCAGCAAAATTTCACAAAGCCACCATACGGTCCTCTAAGCGAAAAGAAGCTAATATCCTCTGAAATTAGATCCAAAGAGTGTAATGTGTATGACCACCTGCATGACACAAATACACCAGAGGGAGGTAACTCATACAGTCACACAACACCTGTACCTTTTGTTATATCAACCTGTCAGGAAAACAGAACAGGGTCTTCAGGAATCATTTTAAATGATTTCGATAAGAGAGAAGATGATCCGACCTGTAGTGACCCCTCAGAGGAGATATCTAAGGGAAAAGAGGACAGTGTCGTTTATTTTGTGCTTGAGAAAGAAGTGCAATGAAGAAAGAAAACAATCATCGTGTACTTATGTAATTTTGACAGAGCATAGTGTAAAGACTCTATGTAACAAGAAACCTATTTTCTTTTATTAACTAGTTTACCAGATTTACTTTCTTCTACATCTTCAAAGAACAAATGAAAATGAGAAAAATGTCATGACCAAAACTTTGACTGAATTTTAGCTCATAAAAAAATCTGCGACATTTGTTTAAATGGTTTTTAATTTGAAACATATAAATATACACTTTTCTGAATAAAATGTATTTTATTGCCTTAGTCTCAGCTGTATCTTTGGAATGTATTTTGAAACATTAATATATTATAATATAAGAGTTCCTTGTTAGGTGCTACTTATACCCCCAACTATGAATGGAACTGATAAATAACGTAAAAATTGCCAGGTGAACCCGATGCATTTTCGGCCAGGCCGGACCACAAATATTTATTTCACTTTGATAAGTAGATTAAACCTTCAGTGGTTTTAAATCCCAATAAATTAGCAATTAAATTAACAAAAGCAAACTTTCTTATGATAGACTTTAATCATGAAAAGAAAGCATTGCGAGACAAGGAGACTTCGCCTTCGGATGACACCATATGAAAAAAAAAAATCATGTGTCGCAGTAGGTGATAGCATAAAAAACCCCTTCTTTAATTTGCAGACAATGCCGTTAGTAAATTTGGTCTCTAATCCTTTAAAATAGCAAATAGGCCTATATTTGCTCAAAAGATTACCACAATGACTAATAAAATTTAGGAAATACTGAGTTGAACTGGGTTTTGGAAATTCATGAAACATCTGTTAATATCTCCTCTGGGTTGAAATTAAATACCATCAGAACCTGTTTTATGAGCTTCAAATAATATAAGTTCAGAAACATTTATACCATATATGATTGATCAATTGTTGTTTAACATCTATCTCGAGAATTTTTGACACATTTGGTGACGCAACAACTTGCCGTTGGAAAGCTTCAAATTTTGTCCTATGCTCGGCAAACAGGGATATTGAACAGGGAGGGATCTTTTTCGTGCCAGCACCTACTGCGACACGGGACCTCTGTTTATACCGTCTCATCCAAAGGACCGGTGTCCACATCCCACAGTGGGAATCGAACCCGCGACGTAAGTATCCAACTCCTTACTTCGCGCCTCTAGAGCAGACGCTCTAACCATTGCGCGACGCGGGCGACTATACCATATATGAAGACGATATCTAAATTTTACGAAATAAAGAAGAAAACTCGAATATGAAACAGCTGACTTTTTGCGTTTGTAATAAAATTTAATTGTTATGTTCCACTTTTCGTTCATAGTCAGTTATGCATATACGCATGAATGAGGTGAAGCATATATATGAAATCCTATAAAATCCAAATAGGGTCATGCAGTTGACTATAGCACCATCAAGCATCGACTCAAGGGTCGATGGCGCGATAACTATAAAGCGATGGAGCATTTGCGCGATGATGATGATGATGATGATGATGATGATGATGCGATGGCGCGACAATGCAATGACAATGGTACGATAACAGGATCAGGCGATAATGCGATGACGCGATTAGGTTTAGACATATTAAATTTTTTAAAATCAATTTGCGTCATCGCAATATCGCCTGATCCTGTTATCGTACCATTCTCATCGAATGTCGTGCCATAGCATCATCATCATTATCGCACATATGCTCCATCGCTTCATCCTTATCGCGCCATCGACCTTTAAGTCGATGCTCGATGGTGCTATAGTTAACTGCATGGCCCTCTCCGGATTCTATGGAATCCGGATAGGGCCACGCAGTTCACTATCGCATCATCGCACCATCGAGATTTGAGTCGATTTTACGATAACGCGATAGTGCGATAACGATGAAGCGATGACGCGATAGCGCGATGACGATAATGCGATGGTGCGATAATGCGATGGCGATGATGCGATAGAGCGATAGAGGAAAAGTGAATATCGCTTCATCGTCATCGTACCATCGCGCCATCGTTATCGCACCATAGTGTCATCGCTATCGCACCATCGTGTCATAGCACCATCGCTTCATCGTGCTATCGTACCATCGTCATCGCATTATCGCGCCATTGCTTCATCGTCATCGCACTATCGCACCATCACTTCATCGTTATCGCGTCATCGCATTATCGTGTCATCGCATTATCAACCCAAACCTCGATGGTGCGATGATGCGATAGTGAACTGCATGGCCCTATCCGGATTCCATAGGATTCCAGAGTCGCATTTGTTTTCTAAAATCTATCCAGTTCATGAGAATATAATGGGATGCAAACTTGAAAAAAATACATGCATGTCTTTTTTGGTGGATCCAATTTGCAATTGGATTGTGGCGTTTATTTTCTTTTAACCCACCATTTTTTTATGACAGGCATATCAGTGCCTGCTTTATGATATATGTAATTTTAGGGGGTCAGATTGCATAATATGTTACCAAAGATTTTTGTATTCTTTCAAAGTTTTTTCTAGTCTTGTCTGACCCCCTTATAAAATGTTTTTATTTTGTTTTGCGTCATTTACTTCAATAAATGACATTTTTTCACTTTCACTACTGTTGTTATTTTAATTTTAATCCATCAAAAAACTAGCTCAATTGACTTGGCTTCGGTCTTGCATAATTACAGAGGAACATAAATAAGTTATTATTATTACAATAATAATATCCTTTATGTGACAGAGTTATATTAACTATAATTGTTTTATTTGTTATAATTTATTTCTGAGGTAACATGTTTTATTTGGTAATTGATGTAAAGTTGTTTCATGTTTAAAACTATTTAGATCGGGATCAATTACCTAATTTTAATCTATGACACCATTGTCTTAATTTACAGCCAATCAGCGTGGCTTCTCCTAATCACGTGACCATTGTTTTATTTTTTACCAAAGGAGAAAGCCACACAAATTTACAAGGAATTTTTTTATCGAAAAAACCCCCCATCCATCCCCCTTTCTTCCACCGTCTTATATTATATTTGTTATATATGTACTTGTATTAGTGTTCATATTTATTTGTTTGGCGTTTATTTTCTTTTAACCCACCCTTTTTTGATGACAGACATATCAGTGCCTGCTTTATGATATATGTAATTTTAGGAAGTCAGATTGCATAATATGTTACCAAAGATTTTTGTATTCTTTCAAAGTTTTTTCTAGTCTTGTCTGACCCCCTTATAATATCTTTATATTTTGTTTTGCGTCATTTACTTCAATAAATGACATTTTTTCACTTTCACTACTGTTGTTATTTTAATTCTAATCCATCAAAAAACTAGCTCAGTTGACTTGGCTTCGGTCTTGCATAATAACAGAGGAACATAAATGTCTTTTTTGTATATTGCATGCTCGATGTCAATAATTCGCATGTGTCTTAAAGATTGTTTTTCTTGTGCATAAGGTTAACTTATTACTCGACACATTTATGGTGATCTTTTGGTGGCCTTTGTTGAATTTGTTGAAAAGACTGTAAGCTATGATGTATCAATGTTCTGGTCCTGTTAGACCTTAATCACACTTGCCATGTTGTCGTTTGTATGCAATAAAGCTAACATTTAACACTGATCTCGTGACTTTTTGTGCTTTAATTCCTATGACCAGTATTAACAAATTATCTGTTAGGCCTTCTTTAAAACATTGTTTGTTTGTTCTCTTCACCGGCCAACTGGCTAAAAATGGCCGGTCTAAAAAAAATTTAACCTCAAGAAACCAGGATATTTTTCTTTTTTAGGTTTGTTTTTCCATTCTGTCATTGTAAGCGTGAGTTGAATTTTCTGAAAAAAGAGATGATTTTTCACCAACCTGCAATTTATATTTTTTCAACCCTGAGTAGGGAGACGGCAAGCAAACATTAGATATATTTTCCGATATATATACTTAAAAAGTTCGAGGGAGGGCCTAAGCTGCGTAAAACTAAATAAAACAATATTGTTTTATGGACTTTGTGGATTATCTCCATATCCTTCTTACCAAGAAAAATATATATGATTGAATTATTTTCCATGCATGTCTATCTCATTTGAGCTTATTGTGAACCCTGTTGAAAGCTAAATAAGTTCTGGTAGATACGTATAGTTGAGTTATTAACAATATATCAACAGCAATACGTCAGATGAATGGCATCTTTAATGAAGATTCTCTGCTTCAGATCAATATCGCATTTCAAAAGTAAAGGTAGATAAACCTTATATTATTTCTTTCTAAATACAGAAATTAATTTATCATGGTAGTTTTTTTTTACAAGGACTTAATAACATGCATGTATATTTATATAAATGTAATCGTATTCGTTGACGTCATTTTTTGATACAAATAATGTATTTAAAAGGGATATTTTCACTTGTTTAAGAAATGGTTAACACATAACTTATAAAAGATACAACAGCAGACAGTAATCTATGGTAAATTCTTTTTTTATATCTTCAATACATGTATGTGTTTATGTTTATTTTTGATGTATATTTTGCTAAACACACTGTCAGGCTTATTGATTGAGACTTCAATTTATATTGGATAATGAAAATATGAAGAAATCCGAAATTTTAAATACAACTTTAATTTATTATTCTGAATGGAACGACTTTATTTAAATAAGTACGTTTAATCAAATTTCACTTGATATAGTATTCAATAGATATAAAAATTATTTATTTAAATAACCAATAAGATTAATGTAAGTTCACTGAAGTTGATTTAAGGGTATGTACTCATTCATTGTAACAATTGAATAACGATTGATTATACAGATTAATACTTTGGAATTCTCACATCAAGGAAAAACTTAATGATGGACCATCCGTTCGAGAACTATATGTAACTGTTTGTCGATAATTTACCTCGTTTTAGAAATTGTTCATACATGTAGCATGCTTTCGGGTATCAAATCAACTGAGATATATAAACTCCATATGCAGGCTATTAAGGTATCGTGCTGTATAAGTAAAGGAAGTTGACGAATTTATTAGAAACAATTGAAAGTTTATCTCATAATTTAAAAAAAGGCATCCATTGTCAATTAAATTGAAATAATGATTAATCATTGTGAATGAACAGGTTTAAGATCTTCCATAAATATAGAAATATCATTAGGCGTTGTAAATGCAACGCTAATATTGCATATGGTTCAAGTATTAACACTGATTTGATGTTCTGAACTGATTATTACATGTATTAAGCGCCACTAATTAAAATAATGATTTTCAGTAAAATATGAAAAATCTACGTTTAACCGCACATGATAATCATTTTTATATCATTTATAAATACAGTTTCAGTTTTAAAATATAAATAGCATAAAATGCATTTATGTTCCTCTGTTATTATGCAAGACCGAAGCCAAGTCAACTGAGCTAGTTTTTTGATTGATTAAAATTAAAATAACAACAGTTGTGAAAGTGAAGACAATAATTAGCAGTAATAATAGCCTCCATACTCTCAATACGCTTCACAATAGCTTTTTATGTAAATTGTGACTTACAAGTACTTAAACATTGGTATACAGCTTGATTTTTTTTTACCCTTTGGCTTTTCACACATTTTGGGCATCGATTTTCACATGCAACGTTAACGCGTAATGATATTTCTATTTTTTGCAACGGTATTTGATAGGCGGTTATTACGTGCAAAACATTATGTTTTAAATCTCGTAAATATAATAACTTAAAGTAGCATTTAAGTATGATAACTTAATGGGAAAATGAAAGTATATTGCATTAGTTATGAAGCATATGGAGATAACGAACAGAATGCACGATCAAAAGTCCATCAAACAATACAAAATTGGAGCAGAGCAAACACGGACCTCCATAAAATCGTAGATGGGATCAGGTGCCATGGAGGAGTAAACATCCCCTGTCGACCGGTCACACCCGCCATATGCTCACTATTATGATTGGGAAATAACAGGAGAATCCGTCGACAATTCAGTGCTTAAATAATGGACTAACAAATAGTATAAAAAAACGTCATTCAGCATTTTTCTCAATGATAAAAATGATAAAATGTATTTGTATAAGGTCATTGTATCGACCATAGAACATATGAAATGATGACTTTAAATGAGACTGCTGATATTCTTCTTTTAACAGCCTATTTGGCAATAATTTACCCCGTTTTAGAAATTGTTCATACATATAACATCCTCTTGGGTATCAAATCAACTGAGATATATAAACTCCGTAAGCAGGCTATTAAGGTATCTTGCTGCATAAGTAAGGGAAGTTGACGATAGAAACGTTAAAGTCATCACGTTTATTATGGACCTTGGTTGTTAGATTACTATTAACGTCTTTTTCAAGCAAAATATCCAGATATGAAACAGATGTGTAAGATTCTGTGGTATCTTTTATCTCAAGCTTATCAGGCTATATCGTATTGACATAAGAATGGATATTACCCTTGTTAATTGACAATATGTTGTATATGCAATGTATACCCTCGAATCATGAGTTTTCGTGGCATTACGGTTAATTTGTAATAAAGTGCTTCAAGACTAAATAATTGAGATGTTTGTTATTTATCACACATACAAACAATAATTTTCCTTATTTTAAAATGATTTTAACTCACATATCATTTGTTATTTGTTCAGATGGTCATTGAATTCTTGCATAATTGCTCTTTCAATTTTTTAGCTGACGTCATATGTTTTCGTGGTATTTATAAAACAAGTAAACTATGGAAATGCAGTCGGGGAAAATCTTTATAAACTTTACAGTGTCCAAAATACTAGTTAATTGACAAAATGATTACACAATTTGACATGGTAATTTATTTGTTGTTAATTAAGACCACATCTATCTAGACGTGCCTAAGCTGTATTGCTAAATAATGAAAAAAAATTTCTCTTTCTCAAGAGTGGCCTAGAAGTAATTTTATAAAGCTTTAATTTGAATGTTTCATGTTTTAAAATATAAATTACATGTACATTTAAAGAAATTAAATGTTTAATTCAATTAATTATCAATGACACAAGATTTTTTTTATCATATAAGTTTTTAACACCCCAGATATTTTCTTTGAAAATTATATAAAAATGATGTTACTAGATCACCGTAGAAAAAATTTCAAAAGTGGGAAATTCCAAATTATTGTCACTTGACCGGTAGCTGTATGGATAGTTAACAGACGCTGATATGCAAGATCGCCGGCTATTAGTTTGTAAGTTTGGTATTCTAGTTCAAAACACGACGAATAAGCGTATATTACGCAAATTGTCAAATTTGCGAACTATGCATAACTCACTCGCTATATTTTATTTTGGCAAAGGCAGAAAGGTTTAACATTTGTTCCCCTATATTAATAGCAAATATTAGATCATTTCGATCTCGCTTTGTGCGATTATTCCTAAAAATAAAAAATACCACGAAAACGTATATACCACGAAAATACATGACGGGACGGTATCTTAATGTCGAGTTGAAGGTCTCAGCAAGTGTTTTCTTCTTCTCACGCATAAGATTTTGCACAAATTCTGCTTCATATGAATACAAAAATAGGTCTGCTAATAATGGGACACAATTGGTACCCATGTGAATTCCAATAGATTATTGGAAGGCCTGGTCTGAACAAACGACATATATGTAGATATGGTCAATTAGAAACACAGGTATCGATTTAATGTGTAATTACCAACTGGATTTGGTAAATTTTATCATTTTCAGTTATATTGGATTAATCAAACATTACCGAACTTTAATTCATATTATATAGTTAAGTTTACTTTCAACATCTTATTTTTTTCAGATACCGTGTGAAATTTGGAATTTCAACTGGGATAATTTGATTGAACATCCTGAACACATCATTTGTAAAGACAAACAAAGATGGATATCCTTTCACAGAATACATTTGCAACAACAATGACCCTGTTTATAGGTACGCTAATTATTTCCTTCAACGCATTTATATTCATTATCTTTATTAGATTACGGGTCCTTCGACAAAACTCGTATCATTTTCTTGTGCTCCTGTTATCTTTTTGTGATTTTCTTGTTGGCCTTGGATATTTTTCGCATGTAATAGAAACCAACCTTTCACTTGGGGATAGATTTTTCAAGACAATATGTGTAGTAAAGTTTAGTTTTCTTATAAGTGGTACTTTTTTGTCTTTACTTCAAACATTTCTGATCAGCTTACAGAGATACCTGGTTATTTGTCATACCTCATGGAATAATCGTTTGTTTCGAAACTCAAGAAAATATATTGTTTGTTTCTCTGGTTGGTTGACGGTATTAATTTTTACGATTGGCTTAATATCACCTCCTGATGAACCATTGCCTTTTTGTCAAGTACAGTATGTATACAAGAAAAATTATCACATTATTATTCATTTTATGCAGATTATCGTAGCATTACTTTTAGCAACCGTTGGGTTATATTTTATAACCCTTCGTTATATTATCAAAAGGAATAGAACTGTGGTCGCCAAAACTCAACACAACAATTGTGATAAAAACACAGATAAAGATTGTTCAACAAGCTCATCAAGAGGAGAAAAGAACATTTCGCAAATACAAGATACCAAAAGCGGTAAAGAAGTCAGTTCAAACATCAGAACGGTGGAAGTTAAACCATTTCAGGTCTTGTCTGCAGCCTACACGGTGCAGCCTCATGAATCCAAGAATACTGGACAGACAAAAACCAATCCTATCCCTACCGGACATCAAAAGTTGGCTCAGTTGAAGAAGAAAAAACTCCTTAATACTGTTGTTTTGCTTGGAATGCTCTTGTGCTGCTTAATATTTTTTTCACTACCACTAATTTTGACTTTCTTCTTCTATGATGAGGTCCCGGACCTCTTCCTTTTTATTGCTGCTTGTCTCTGTGGAATGAATTCCATTATAAATCCTGTTCTTTATTGTGTAAAAATTGAAACTGTGCGTTCTACTGTTAAAAATCTCCTCTGTCGATGTAAATGATAATCTATGTATAAATATATATGTACATGTTACTACTAGGCAATCGGTACAATAGAAATAAACTGTCTTGTATTTTTTTTTTTAATAGTTAAATTCTATGAACATGTATTAAGTTCGTATGTTAACAACTTTCATGCATTTTTACAGTAAGATGTTTTGATGTTTTGCATTCTTTATGGTTTGTCTTTTGATGTATGCATATTTATTTGTAAGGAATTCTAAGATGGGTTTTTAGCATTAACACACATGTACAGCTGTTTGTAATATTTTTTCGAAATTGTATTATCACTATTAATTGTTTTCGTGATTTTAATTAAAACACTTTGTATTTATTCATCTTTACAAAGTTTGTAGGGTTGTGCCAGTTTTATAAATAAATTACTTGTTAGATAGACTTTTCTTCATCTGTTTCTTCGTGTTCTTTCAAATACTGTAAAAGAGGACATTTTTAGAAAATCAACTTCATTGTTGAAAAATGTAAGATAAAACCTCTCAATAATTCTAACATAGGAGCTTTAGTTTTTGCAGTACTTTGTTTATTAAAAATCAAAGAGAAAACAACATACACAATTATAGGTAGTTTGTACCAATGGTTTGTAAAGAAGCATTGGCTTTTTAAGGATAAGAAAGACGAGAATTTTTGCAGAACACCATGAAATTTAAAGTTTTAGTGGTCAAAAGGTTTTTCTAGACGTAACAAAAATTAATACGGTTTACTTATTTTTTTTGTCTTGATGTAGGGAATGAACCCTGCATTTTTATTTACCAATTGTATAATTAAGGAATAATAGAAGCAAATTGCCAAGGTTGTATCATAGCATAAAGAAAAAAAAAATTGCATATGATTAACAACTATTTACAAGTTTATGATAGACAATTTATTGTCCTTCTTCTAAGAAGTGCTAAAAATGATTTTACATCTCTGAGTGAAAAGAAAACATGATCCTTATCTTAATTAACGTGAAAGTTGTAGTGACCCATCTTCAATTCCTCTCAGGCTAATTTGTAAGTCATTAATTAAATTGTCAGTGCATTTAAAAATAAAATATAAAAATATAAACATATGAAAATTATATTCTTATGCCAGCTTATAAATCTAAAAGATTAATTATGATATATAGAACTAAAAAAATGATTGATTGATTGTATGCTGTTTAACCTCGCTCTCGAAAACTTTTCACTCACAAGGAGACGCCACAACTTGCCCCGGTGGAGAGCTTCAAATTTTGTCATTTGCTCGGCACTCGGGCCATTGAGCAGGGATTGATCTTTTTCGCACCAGCACCTACTGCGACACTTGACCTCGGTTTATACGGTCTCATTCGAAGGACCGGTCTCCACGTCCCACAGTCGCGGGTTCGAATCACACTGTTTTCAAAAGAATGTGTTTAGGCCCATGCAATTGTTTTGGAAATAATTTTTTTGAACCATAGTATAATAATACTGAGGGTTAAGAAATTATTTTCAAAAAAGTGCATGTGGTTTAGGCCCATGCTTTGACATCATAATTTTGAATAAGCGTGTGCAAATTGTTCTTGAAAAAATCTTTGCAGATAAAGTTATCAAACTTAGTAAAATATTATAGAATTGATAATAATATTTATTAGATGATCAGAAATATTGGTGCTCTCTGATTGGTCAAGACACCTTTTCCTGAAATGTACCTCAGAAAAAGTTCACCTCAAATGACGTTCTGGGAGATTCCCTCGGGTTTTCTCTCTTGACCAACCAAAGATTTGGTTACAGCTTTTTTGACCTCGGCCCCCGGCCTCGGTCAACCAATACCTTACCAGGTCCGTATAGTCACGAGTAGACCTCATCAAAAGTCAATAATTGTATAAAGTAACAAAGAATTTTTGCATTGGTCTACCTTAGTAAATTCTCACGAGTAACATATTAAATACATTTGTTTTGACCTTATGAGTTTACTCACCACATATATAAATTCATGCTTAAGCAAATGGTATATTCTTGTCAAAACTAAGGTACTTCAGGGTTTTATGATATGTATACTAGCTATTTAATTAAATGTTGTCCATGTCTTGTTAGACCATGCTTTGTGTCAAGTTTGATGGCTGGCAAAAAACGAAATTTTGAAATATTGGCTATTATTCGATATGGACAGAACTACATGTAACTTGACCTTTGACCCTTAAAATAGCGGTTTGAGAGTTTGGGATATCAACTTAAAATAAGAGTTTGAGGATAATCAAAAGACTGTCAAGATTTTGAGTGGCCAATTTATAGATCTATTTTATACAGTTTAAAGATTTGGACTTCATATCTCTGTTTTCATTTTAAAAATAGATTATTAATAGGAAAAAGGTAAATATTGAAATGCTAAATACAAAGATTTAAAATTTAAAAAAATACTTGAACTAAATTTTTCGGGTGCAAACTTAGATAATTGTATAAAAATTTGAAGACTTGTCTTTCACAAAGTATTTAATATTAACAAATATGTTTTTTTTTTGTTGCAGAAACACAAAATACACCCAAAATACACAGTTTTTGTGTTTGTGACCATATTGTGTTGCCATGGTAACCGAAAAAATGTAAAACAGATCACTATAAGAAACTTTGATATCTGACCTTTCATAATATATATGGGTTACCTTATGTAAAGTCTTTCAGAAAATGTCTTAATTTTCATTTTAAAATCTGTTGTTAATTCTTGAATAAACCTCAAAAACGGCGGCCGTTAAAGGGTTAAGGGAGCCAACTATAGTTTCCATTGCGCAATATTTCGCGCATCAGAGAAAAATAAAGCCTATTTACTGTGTTAATGATACTTTTTTCACTTCATTATTAAAATTAAACAAAATTAAGAAATAATAGGTATAAAAATGTAATTACAATTTGATATAAATGAATTTTTAACCGATTTTGCAATTGATAGGTATGTTGACGTTGTTGCAGTGTGTTTTTGACGTTATGATAATCTTAACTCTTAAAGAACGGGGTAATGAAAATTTTATTAAAGAAAAAGTAATAAACACACGCTCTTGAAATTAAAAACATAGAAATTTGAGAATATCTCCAATATTTTCATTATGTTTTCATGTGAATCCATTGTGTACGTTATATTTTGTAATACGCCATAAAAAATGTAAAATTTGCTATTTTTTTTGCATTTTGAGATGCCCTCTCTGGTAACAAGAAGGTAGAATTTTGTATTTCGTACATATATTGTTTAATATAGTATTACTCATCAAATATTATAGTTTGAACAAAATGTCTATTGTAGTATTTGTATAATTTGCCTTCAAGTGCTAAAAATTGGCATTTTCCTATAAAATCCTATAGTAAATGTACCTATATTTTGAGACGGTCCCTCAAAAATACCTGGAGGTAGATTTTCCCCAAACTTTGCATGAACACTGAAGTTAATGTAAGTTATATATGGTATAAAAATGAAGAGTTTTGCTATTGTAGTTTTCACACAATAAAACTATAATCGGCCCCCTTAAATCAATTCCACAGAGTGATTAAAGTAAATTGACAATAGGAGTATGAATTGGTGGAACGACAAAACGTATTTATGTTTATCATGTCTCCAAATGGTAGTTACAACCTAGCTTTCCTCACTCAAATAATTTATCTAATTCTGTACATGTAACAGGCTTACATTAGTTTAGTTTAACCTTAATTTAACTTCTGCAAAAGTCTAGGGTATTTTATTTTGCTAGCAAAATTAAAAGGTAATAAAAAAAATAGTGCAATTAAAAAGGCAATCACAAAGGTAAAATATATAAAGGTGGAGGTTTACCGATAAGCATACATCGCTAGAGGCCAAAAGGGCCACATTGCTCACCTGAGTACTGTGGCTAGGAAAAAAAACAAAAGCAAGTATATTATTCAAAAGCTTCAGTGCATAAGTGGTTCCAATCTACCCATAAAGGCAGAATGTGTAAGGGGTAGGGGTTAAGATTTGAACAAACTATACACGAGGATGCTTCCATATAAATATGACAAAATATGAATTTCCTATTCTTGAGAAAAAATTTTAAAAAAGATTTAACCTATATTTTTCTATTTAAAACTTTGATCGTCTATTGTGGCCCACCCTACCCCCGGAGGTCATGTTTTGAACAAACTTGAATGTACACCATTTGAGGTTGCTTTTTATATAAATATTCCAATCATGGCTTTGCTGTTCTTGAGAAGATTTTCCTTAAATATTCCTAAGAAAAACTTTGACTGTCTATTTCGGCCCAACCCTAGCCCCGGGGTCATATTTTGAACAAACTTGAATGCATGTATTCCACCTGAGGATGCTTCCATATAAACATTACCAATCATGGCTTTGCTGTTCTTGGGAAGGAGATTTTCAAAGATTTTCTCTATATAAATTCCTATGTGAAACTTTTATCGTCCATGGTGGCCCCACCCTACCCCCGAGGGTCATGATTTGTACAAACTTGAATCTACACTACCTGAAGATGATTCCACATGAGTTTCATCTTTCCTGGCCCATTGGTTCTTGAAAGATGCCATGAATATTTTAATAATTCATAATTATCTCCCCTTGGAAGAGAGTGTGGCCCTTCATTTGAGCAAACTTGAATTCCCTTTACACAAGAATACTTTGTGGCAAGTTTGGTTAAAAATTGGCCCAGTGGTTCTTGAGAAGAAGATAAAAATGTGAAAAGTTTACGACAGCGACAACACCGACAACGGACAAATTTCCATCGGAATAGCTCACTTGAGCTTTCGGCTCAGGTGAGCTAAAATGCTAGGAGATATCCAAATTAAAAAGGCTTTATGTCCTTCAAAGAAAAAGCTAAAACACCTTACAAATAACAGGACACAAATGAAAAAAGATGTGGTTTAAAAATAATTTGCAAAGCAGAGGAACACTTTCACTTACACACAGTTGTTTATATATTAATTCTCATTTTAATAAAAGCAGACTTAATTTAATTGTTTGGATGAATTTAAAAAAAAATGTTACATAAAGGACTAAAAGAGGCAGAGTAAAAAGTAGATTATAAAAATGAATAACATGTGTTCTACTTTCTCAATAAGCATGAAAATAGCTGACATTTTGTCAAACAATAGCTGAAAACTCGATAGCTCTTGGATAAAATCATCTTAGGTTATATGTGAACCATACCCCGAATTGTCAAAAAAAGAAACGTTAAACACTATTTCTATTGCTTTGTAGAGGAACATATATATTATATCACCTTGTTTCCTCGGTATCTTGGAAAGAAAATCAATCTTATTGATATAAACTGATGGATAAAAATATTCCTTAGATTGTTAATCCCAAGCATAAATGAAGGGCAACGTAAAAAGATATTAGATATAGAGTAATAAAACAGCTGCATTATTGAAAAATAAAATAAAGACAAACGGTGTTATGTACTGTAATGTATGGTAACGATAAAGGAAAAAACGCAGTTTGTTGTCACTACGTTAACAAACTATATATAAAAAAAAAGAAAAAGAAAAACAAAACAAAAAACAAACAAATAAACAAAAAAAAAAAAAAAAAAAAAAAAGATTGACGACCACATGACCTTCTGATCTCGGAGCGAGCTCTCTAGCCACTGAGCTATCATGACACGGCCGGTGTAAAGACGAATAATGACCCCCGTCGAATAATGACCGGGGGTCATTTTTCGACAGCGAAAAGTGACCCCCGGTCATTCTTCGACGTAGAAAAATGACCCTTTTG
>NW_026931014.1:0-46226 GCF_032062105.1 Saccostrea cuccullata | reverse complement strand
TCTCTCTCTCTCTCTCAAAAACCAATCTGTAATATAATAAAATTTTGATTATGATTTATGAAACAGATAATGTAAAATAAATAAAAAATTTAAAAAAAAAAAAAAAAAAGGTGACTCAAAAGTTAGCTTATGTCACAAAATTGATGATAATGTGTTGACCAAAGGGTTTTATAGTAATTAACTTTAGTAATAAATGAAAGTGAATTTAAAAAAAAAAAAAATCTCTAAGTTGATTCGATATACAAGAGCGAGTTTTATATACATGGACACTTTTCCTAAATTGAAACAAGTAAGTGACAAAATATCAACAAGGATATCTAAGTTTATCTAAAGTCACCATTTCTCAAGATCTTTGGTCGATGCAATGAATTTTTAAAAGCAAAAACAATTTATCATCAATTCAAATAATTACGTTCTTTAAACAAATGCTGTAGAATCATCATTGTTCTTGGGGGACCAAAGTTCGTGGATTTCGTGGGTAACCCTTACCCAAAATTTTTCACTCACGAATGTTTAATTTGTTCACATATTGATTCATTGAAACATCATTTACGAGTAACAGAAGCGCACGAAATGACGTCCACATGAACAGACAAAGTTTTGCTTCCCAACGAAAATTGACCCCCACAAATTAAAATGATTCCACAGTAGTTAAAATTGTTTTCACCCGAAGATTTTACTATTTTTTCTGTTTCCACGATTATGTTAATGACCACACTTTGAATACACTTTGTATGTGTCTGTACACGAGGGATATTCATATAATTGTATTGTATTGAGATATCGGTGCTTACTCCGCACCTGTGTGTTTTGTTTAAGTTGTCATTTTAGCTTGATTACCGCTGTAATTTGTACATTTTGCTTCATCTTTTTCTTTTTTCTTGTAGTTTTTTTTTTAATGAGGACAAGGTGCACGTGGCGTCTGTGTTTTAACGACAATGAATATTTACTTCTGATTCAATCTGTGATGTTTTTTTGAGATCCGTATTTTCCGGACTCCAAAGGGCATACTGTAATATTTCAATATTCGTTCACATTTCTATCTTCACATTTCGTTTCGTAAAAGACAGAATCCATCTTTATTGAACTGTACTAGTATATTTTAAAGCTTAACATTATACTCAGTAAATAGAAAGAATTTTTATATTTTCTTTTGAAGTAATTATATTTAAGGACCACTGTATAAGCCGTTCACTAAATCACTGCTCAATGTAATCAGTTGACAACAGTAGACGGATGCATAAGTATGCTACATTGCTGTTTTAAACGCCCGCTAGAAAAACGTACTATGTTCTTCCACGGCAAGGGGAAATGATACAAAAGACAAAACAACTGTTCGGCCGAGTGCAGTATACAATAAAACACAAATATACATTAACTGTAAAAAAGGAACACGTGTCGTCCTTTTTCGCAAATTCCCGTGACAAAAAAACATTCAGGTAAAACGAATGCAAAGTTTTGATATCGGAGATAATAAAACTAATACATGTATGGGATAAGCTTAAATCAGTATAATTATTTCCTTAAAATACCCTAGGAAGTTAGTTAGAATTTTAGGAATGGCTCATTAAAAAATATTCGATTTTTAAACATTTAAAAATCTAGTTTTTTTGACATTTTTTAAAAAAAACATTTAAATCATTGCTGTTTAGGAGGTGCTTATTCTTAGAGGTTCTAGCTAGTGCCCTTTAATTTTATGAATTGTATTTTAATAATCACATTAAATTTAATGAACCATTCATGTAAAGGTTACAATAGTTTCGGCAAGCAGAATCATTTTGATTCGCAATAAACACCTGAAAAACGTCAAAGGCGCTATATAAATTACCAATAGTTATTATACCCCCCGCTTGAAAGGTCGGAGGGATATAGTAATTAGTATTTCCGTCCGTCTGTTACGCTTTTGGGTACCCATCTCTTATCCGCAACTCCTCTTATACTACTGAGTGGAATTTAATGAAACTTTCACAGAATCTTTATTACATATTGCCATTGCGCACCTCCTATTTTACTTTTTTATTCGACACATATTTTAGGTTTCCCATGGCAAAACATGGACATTGCCATTATATTCTATATTTATATCCTATGACATCACATATAATAGCTTCTGGATAACATTTGATAGGACGAGTTATTCCTCTTGACACATTAGTCGCCCGCGTGGCGCAGTGGTTAGAGCGTCTGCTCTAGAGTGCCAAAACCTACTGTGTCACGTGACCTCGGTTAATACGGTCTCATCCGAATGACCGGTCTCCTCGTTCCACAGTGGGAATCAAACCCGCCGACGTAGGGATCAACACCTTACTTCGCAACTTTAGATGTTGTGAGATGTGTACTGTTTCATTATGTATATAATTAGTAACATTAAATTTCTTGAACATTCCAGAGTGGTCAACATGTTCGGTCATTTTATCTAGAACATTCTTAAATTTTGTGTATGTCCAGATTGTTCCAGTAATATCATGTTTTAACAATTTCTAGAATATTCTAGATTTATATTACTGTATAAATACCCTGTCAATTCGATGCATAGAGATACTTTTGTCGTATGAGCACCATTGAGATACAACTGGGATATATTTTCACTGGGACATTGTGTGCAGCAATGGACACTCTGATGTATGTATTTTTAGATTCTTGCTAAGTTTGTACTTTATGTTTCATATACTTACAATATATTACTGTAAATAAATTATTGTTAGGTTTAAATTGTGTTATTGATCTTTGCTGGCATTTAAGGTTATTCTGACCCATAACAGAATAGGGGGCTCGTCCGGGATAAAGAATTTCTTGCACTTTTGCAGTTTATTGTCAGAATTTTGTTTATTGAACCGTTAAATTTGATTATAAGCCAGCAGAAATCAACATGGTGTTTTCGGTCACAGACTTTCTTAGTTCACCAAGTTTTCAGGTTTTTGATACGTTTAAAAAGGATGACTTGATCGCATTAGGTTTGCATTTTGGGTTAGATGTTAAATCCTCTCAGAGAAAGCAAGACATTAGAATTAAGGTTGCAAACAAACTAGTAGAAGAAAACATCTTTGAAAAATACGATCTTCCAGAATATACAGTTAAATCAGAGTTAGGCTCTTATAAAATGGCAGAATATCAGTTTCAATTAGAGTTAGAGAAAATGCGACTTGAAAGAGAAAAATTAGAAAGAGAAGAGCGAGAAAGAGAAAGAGAAGAGAAGAACGACAGCGTGAACGAAAATTTGAATTAGACAAAGTAGAAAGACAAAAGCACTTTGAATTAGAGAAATTAAGATTACAGCACCAACCAGAACCGTCATTTGTCAAGACTGAATTTGATGCAGCAAAAAATATTAGGTTAGTTCCAAAATTTCAAGAAAAATCTGTAGACAAATATTTTCCCCAATTCGAAAAAGTCGCAGAGAATCTTAAATGGCCACAAAATGTTTGGTCAACAATGTTACAAAGTGTACTGGTTGGAAAAGCGGCTGAGGTATACTCTGCACTAGGGGTAGCTGAGAGTTCAGACTATGAGAAGGTCAAAGCATCAATATTAAAAGCATATGAATTAGTACCTGAAGCGTATAGACAAAAATTCAGAAAGTATAGGAAGTTTGATAATCAAACATTTGTTGAATTTTCACGAGAGAAAGAAGATTTATTCGATCATTGGTTTAGATCTAAGAAACTTGATAAAACTTTTGCTAATTTGCGCCAAGTCATCCTGGTAGAAGAGTTTAAGGAATGTGTTTCTCAAGATTTGAAAACACATTTAGAAGATAAGAATGTGAAAACTCTTGAAGAGGCAGCAGTCATATCTGATACTTATGCTCTGTCTCATAAAAAGAATTTTGTATCAAGATCTCAGACTAGCAGTAATTCTACCAATTCAGACACATATAAAAAGAGTGGTTCAGGGTCTCAGTCTTCCACAAGTCTCCAGTTTCCATCACAAGGTGGTTTTAAGTCCGGTCCAGGACGTGTTGAAGGATCATGTGGAATAGGGTCGCTTCCTACTTGTAGTTATTGTAAGAAAAAAGGTCATCTGATCAGTGAATGCTTTAAACTTAAGAGAAAAAATGATTTTGATAAAACTCAACCACACACTTGTGCGGCAGTTGGAGGTGATAGAGAAGCATTAGTTTCGATTTGTTCTGACACTCCTGATGTCCAGGGTTCACAGTCCAGTTCTATTGATTCTATGGAGGATTATAAGCCCTTTATGTCTCAGGGATTTGTTTCACTCGGTGACTCTAGCGAAATTAAACCTGTCCAGATATTGAGAGATACTGGTGCTGCACAGACGTTATTGTTAGAGGGCGTGCTTCCTTTGTCTGAGCAGACTTCTACTGGTGGGTCCGTTTTATTACAGGGTGTGGAGCTAGGCGTCATTAATGTTCCCCTGCATAGAATTAGTTTGAAGTCAGATTTAGTTACTGGACCTGTTGTCGTAGGTGTTCGACCTACTCTTCCCGTTCCAGGCATTTCTTTGTTGTTAGGCAACGATTTAGATGGTGGGAAGGTTGTACCTGATCCTATAGTTTGTGAGAAAATCACTTCCAATGTCATGTGCGATGATGAAGATGATGACATTTATCCAGCCTGTGCTGTTACTAGAGCGATGGCCAGAAGACGAGAAATGGAGGCAGACCATACTCAAGCCTTTGACGAGACGAATTCCTCTGTTGATATTGATTTGAATGACACTTTCTTATCTGACCTTGATGGCACTCGAACAAGCATGGAACCACACCATATCAAGAAGCAAGAGAAGAAAGAACTTTTACCAAAATTTGGTGGTGAGGATGATGAGTTGCATCCACTAGTTAGCCAAGGCAAGGACATCCTCAGCCTAGAACGTTTACTCTCTGAACAACATAAAGACCCAGATATCATTCAACTTAGTAAGAGGGCACTTCCACCAGAAGAGGCTACTAAAGTTGGAGAATGCTTCTATATGAAAGATGGCATCCTTATGCGAAAATGGCGACCACCTGACACTTCTCCTGATGAAGTGTGGCGTGTTGTTCACCAGATAGTGGTCCCAGCTGCTTATCGTCGAGATGTCATGAGTTTAGCTCACGATACACCTATGGCTGGTCATTTAGGTATCAATAAGACTTATAATAGGATTTTGAGTCATTTTTATTGGCCTAAGCTAAGAAAGGATGTTTCGAAGTTTTGCAAGTCATGCCATGTCTGTCAGATGGTAGGTAAACCAAATCAGAAGATACCATCTGCTCCTCTCCAACCCATTCCAGCTTTTGAAGAACCGTTTAGTCGAGTGTTGGTGGATTGTGCAGGACCTTTGCCTAGGACTAGATCTGGGAACCAGTATTTACTTACCATTATGTGTACATCCACTCGATTTCCTGAAGCCATACCTCTTAGGAATATAAAGGCAAAGAGCGTAGATAAGGCCCTAACCAAGTTTTTCAGTTTTGTAGGAGCACCCAAGGCAATTCAGTCGGATCAAGGCTCAAATTTTATGTCGGGGTTGTTCCAGCAAGTCATGCATGAGTTGGGTATAAGGCAATATAGATCAACTGCTTATCATCCTGAGTCCCAGGGAGCGCTAGAACGTTTTCATCAAACCCTAAAAACTATGCTGAAGACCTATTGTTACCAGTATGAAAAAGAATGGGACGAAGGTGTTCATCTTGTGCTATTTGCTGCACGAGAAGCAGTCCAGGAGTCTCTTGGGTTCAGTCCTTTTGAATTGGTGTTTGGTCATACAGTTAGAGGACCTTTGAAATTGTTGAAGGAAAAGTGGTTGACTGAGACTAGTGATCTTAATCTTTTAGATTATGTGTCTGATTTCAAAGAAAAACTTTACAATGCTTGTAAATTAGCACAAGAAAATTTGAAGAGTTCTCAGATGAAAATGAAAATGTGGTATGACAAAGATGCCAGAAATAGGGTGTTTAAGCCAGGTGATAAGGTTCTTGTATTTTTACCTATTCCTGGTCATCCTTTACAGGCCAGATATTACGGCACTTATGAAATTGAAAGCAAGATTAGTGATGTAAACTATGTAGTTAAGACACCAGGTCGACGTAAAGAGAAACGGGTTTGTCACATAAACATGTTGAAAGAGTATCGTAAACATACTAGATTTTGTATTAATGTACCTATGTTTTAATAATATAAGTTTTCATTGACATTCAAACTTTTTAAGGGGGAGGTGTTGTGAGATGTGTACTGTTTCATTATGTATATAATTAGTAACATTAAATTTCTTGAACATTCCAGAGTGGTCATCATGTTCGGTCATTTTATCTAGAACATTCTTAAATTTTGTGTATGTCCAGATTGTTCCAGTAATATCATGTTTTAACAATTTCTAGAATATTCTAGATTTATATTACTGTATAAATACCCTGTCAATTCGATGCATAGAGATACTTTTGTCGTATGAGCACCATTGAGATACAACTGGGATATATTTTCACTGGGACATTGTGTGCAGCAACGGACACTCTGATGTATGTATTTTTAGATTCTTGCTAAGTTTGTACTTTATGTTTCATATACTTATAATAAATTACTGTAAATAAATTATTGTTAAGTTTAAATTGTGTTATTGATCTTTGCTGGCATTTAGGGTTATTCTGACCCATAACATAGAGCAGACACTAACCACTGCGCCACGCGGACGATGTGTAACGTGTGAGGTATACAGTTTGTTTAAGCGTATTTTGTTTTCAGAAATGTACATTTTTCTTATAGAATGGGTTCAGATTCATTTTAAAAACATTAAATTGACTTTACATATATATTTCTGTCTTTAAATGATTAATAAGGAATGGACACTTGACACATTCATGTTCAAAATTCATTTTTATGACACCAATAAACACATTTTCCACTAAATATGCTTAAAAGTCAATTTTAAAAACGGATTATCAATTAAAAAGTCTTAAAATAAATTAAATTAATCAAATGTGTTGAAGATAGCAATACTGACTGAAAATATAATTTAACTTTAAAAATTGAGAAATATCTTGTCAAAGAGCCGAGGGGGGTGTGCCCTTGCCTTGTACACCCTCTTTATTGACGAGCTTTTATTTTCAAAAAGTTTCCATATTTCATTTGAACATTTGTCTGACTGCCGTGTGCAGTTTCTAAACAGTTCATATTTCGACTTCTCCAGAACCACTTCAACCAAATTTATCATACATATTCAAGTATCCTGGGGTAAAAGGAATTCAGTATTGTTTAACTGAAGAGCCATGCGATGTTTTTCAGGGGAAACAACCTTAGAATTCATGAAAATATGGTGGTATGTTATAAAAATCCTCACCGTACAAACCATCATTTGTTAGGAATATATTATTCAGTTCATTTCAATCAATAACCTGATTTTTTTGCTCTAAATTGAATTGTACATTTCAATTCTAATGAAGTAATGCTCTTTCTTATCGGTCAACATTTGCGAAGCTGCTTGGTTGATAGGTGAGTCGAAAGAAAGAAGATTGAAACACGAAATAAGTAATAAAAAGATGTAGAATTTTTCCATTTATTAAGCAAGGAAATTCCTTTTTACAGACATATCAGACCTATACACTATAGATCTTTAGGTCACAGGTGACATTACTGCAAAGTGTTGTCCATGTTCAGTAGCGTCCGTAGCAAGGACATACTCCCCTACATGCCAATGGGACACCACTGTTGATAAAAGAACATAAATGTAAATTTTTATCTTGTATAAACTCCTTTTTCAATATAAAAATGCTTTGGAAGGTTTGTAATTTTGTAAAACTCTAATCTGTTGAAACATTTTGATAACATTTTGATCGAGTAAGAATCACGAATTTAGCTGTTTGTACAATCATCATTATAGTAAAAGTTTTCTTTTCCATGTGAGGAAAAATAGATTATGAAACCACTTCTTATATATATATATATATATATATATATATATATATATATATATATATATATATATATATATATATATATATATATATATATATATATATATATATATATAAATGATTACTTTTCATACAAGGGACATTGTTCCAGTTTAGGTTTTTTCTATACATTGTATATACGTTTACTTGATCTTAAATAAATATGATGAAAATATATTTAATTTTTTTTAACATACGCGCATGCCAGGCATCCATTATTGGAATACGTCTGTCCGTCTACACCACACACAGGATCCCATACTTGAATGCAAACACATCCACCATTGTTGGGATAATATCCTACAAAGGAATTGAAATGTCGAATCTATTTTCACATCCACCGATTTTTTTCCTTTCACCACAATTACAATAATTGGCAATCTTAAATAATGTAATCTTATTGTAATTAAATGATGGAAAAATCCAAACAAATAAAAGCCTTTTTTGATATATAATTACTTAATACTGTATATTTCTTAATAAACATTAGGAAATAATAATCGCGACACGAACCACTCGCAAAATAAAATTGCTTGCTTTGATTTTCATGGTGCTGAAACCAAAATAAATCTGTTTATCAACTGTCTTCTTGCAAAGTATTGTTCTCGCGATGTGACGGTAAAGAGTCATTTCGTAATAATAAGTGCCCGCTTAAAGTAAGTTATCTACAGTACTGTCAAAAGAAAACTACGTACCTTAAATATCAAATTGCAAAATCGACCGTATTTCACTCACTTTATTAGAATTCATCTAATATTCAGATATGAAAAAGCAAAAAAAAAAAATGTTTAAGTAATCGTTATTTACATAATTATGTACATTTATGATCCTGCAAAATCGCAAAAGGAAATCTGGGTTATTACATGTACAAATAGTGAAATTATTTTCTTATCTCAAAATAAAAAAAAAACCTTGACGATTTAACATGTAATTAATTTGTTTTGAAAGATGTAAAATAAAAAGTGACACAAAATATTTGTATATCAGAGATATATAAATATTTAACTTCTTAATACATTAACACATGACAAACTTTATGAAATAATGCAAAAAAAATCGATATAAACACGCCATTAGCTATTCAATTAGAGCACGTTCAAAAAATACAAATAGGACAATTGTACAAAACTTGATATTTTTTTCTTCACTGCTCTATGATTTCAAATCTATTTTGAAACGTAGAAAAATAATAATTTTTACTCAAGTAAAACTAAAAAAAAATTTCGAATATATTTTAGTATCGTTGTAAATAATGACATCGCAGGGTTTATAAAAAACTTGCATTTTAAAATATTGAAACTTTGTCAAAAGTGGTTTAAAATTATGTGGAGAGTAAGGTGTTGATTAACGGCATTTGTCTATTCTATGCTTGAAAATTCATTCTCTTGACCTTGAGAGTGCAGTTTACATAATCTTGACATGAATTTAAATCAAAAGATGTTACATTTAAATGTAATTTGTTCTTTTTTGTCTGGTACTTATTGAATGTTAAATTGACCGTAATCTGTGAAACATTAGAATTTGACATTTTACTGTAGATTTAGACTTGTGTAAAATATTCATTTCTTGTTATGACAGTGCTCTGTTTGACACAAATGAGATCTCAAAGTAGGATATTGAATAGTCATTAATTACTAAATATATGAATAATCAACTAAAATATATCACTATTTAGTAAAATAGACAAGTTTAAAAACCGTTAAACAATTTATGTAATATAAACAAGGACATGTATCATAAACGATATTTTCTGAAATGATAATTGTTCAATATTTACAAAAGTAATTATTCTATACTAAACTTAAACTGAAAAAAATTAAGTACCGATATTTTTAATTTTTTTATTGATCTTCTTCCTATTACAATTGCATTTTTTTTTTCAATACTGAAACTCTGCCTTAAGTGGAGAAAACTCATCAGCGAAGAGTATAGGTTTTTTGATCCATGATATTTGTCTATCCCTTGCTTGAAAATCCATACGCGTAAGATTGACAGAGAGGTTAAAATGGAAGATGTTGCACTTTAGGGCCAACCAATATTCCTTTGGTTTGCCTACTGCTTATAGTGTGTTGAATAAATTTTAATCTTTATATGTTAGAAATGGACGACAATTTTCTGTTGTTAATGCCACTTAACATATTTTATATTACAATCTTTTAAAAACATTAAGAACTGAAAAAGCCCCGGTTTTATTGACCTACCTTCACTGGGGGCTACCAAGAACAGGGCCACACACACCAAAATGACAGTACTTCCTCTAAACATTCTGGATACGTCCTGAAGATTACTGTTGATATAATTTTAATATTCTCAATTTATAGTTGCTGTTAGCTCCTCCCACTACAAGGAATTTTGTTTTGCTGACTTGGAATTCCAATATTGAAAGTACCTGTACGGAAAAGTTTTCAAGGTTCCACAAACCACTGATGGGGGCATCATCATCATTCACCTTGTTAATTAAATCTACCTATGTTATTATGAGGATACATAATGTTTTATGCATAATAATATTCATTTTCCAAAATTACATCATAACTATAAGAATTTTTTGTTTAATTGCTTATATTTATTAAGCACTCGGTGGTTCTTAAATATGTTTGAAATGGGCAACCCATTAATGTCCCGACCAGCATTTTAATGAAGTAGACCAAAACGCTTGTTTTCTTTTTCATCTTTTGACATATTGCATTGTTTCCTCAAGGTACAATATTACTTTTTTTTTATTTTCATAATTCATTTTCTTATTTCTTCCTCTAAATATGATAAGTGTTTGTCAAAGGCTTAAAAACTTAAGTGTGGTTACTGGTTCTTAATATAACCTGGTCTTCTGAATCAAAATTCATAAAATCTTTATTTTGTTATTTCCAATAATATTAACTTCAGAAAACACACACACACACACACAGAGAGAGAGAGAGAGAGAGAGAGAGAGAGAGAGAGAGAGAGAGAGAGAGAGAGAGAGAGAGAGAGAGAGAGAGAGAGAGAGAGAGAGAGAGAGAGAGAGAGAGAGAGAGAGAGAGAGAGAGAGAGAGAGAGAGAGAGAGAGAGAGAGAGAGAGAGAGAGAGAGAGAGAGAGAGAGAGAGAGAGAGAGAGAGAGAGAGAGAGAGAGAGAGAGAGAGAGAGAGAGAGAGAGAGAGAGAGAGAGAGAGAGAGAGAGAGAGAGAGAGAGAGAGAGAGAGAGAGAGAGAGAGAGAGAGAGAGAGAGAGAGAGAGAGAGAGAGAGAGAGAGAAAATTGCTACATTTTATTGATTGATAAATCAGTTGATTTTAAAATTTTAAATGTTTTATAAATATGTTTGAAATGTTATTTCAATGAAAATCCTCCTCTCAAAACCTTATGACATCCCCATTACATATCCAATATGAATGCTGGCAAGTGCAAAAAGTAGTTTTCCACACAGCTAAAAAATACATGATGAGATTGAAGTATGAATAAACTATATCATATCTGAAGGGTCTTAAAAAGGGCCACGTAAGGTATTCAGCCAAATCAGAATCATTCTCTTTAATTTCCTTGTTAAATGAAAAGAAAAGGTATTCTTTCGTATTTACAACGTTGTTTAGATAGTCTGAACACATTTTCATAAAACATTTAAAATTAAAATTAGCCATTGAAATGAGCTAGATGCCTGTCAACTATAAATTGGAAAAGTTAATATAAGTTAATCGCTTTATTTTTCTTAAACAGATAATTAATTTCCTCCATGTTCATATGCATTGGCAAAATGCCACAGTGAAATGCACATTAATTTTATTACAAAGTACCGAGATCATTGACACTAGCAAATTTACAGCTTTTTATCTTACTTAAAATACACGATAAATTATGCAATTAAAAATTGTAACAATCAAATCATCTATCCATGTACAAGTTAAGCCACACACTCTTATGAACAACACACTTAATATCACTTTGAAAACATTTTTAATTGCAATAAGTAAAATTTTACTACACAGAAACATGCTTACAAAATTATTTTAAGTTTCCAGGTGTTTTTAAAGACGGTGTGTGATCTTAAGTAATGTCTTCAAATGTCCAGTTTAGAACATGGTATTGCCATATCAAATGACAAATGATAAATATTGCAATTGATAAAATAGCATTGCCCTCTCTCTAATGAAGAGATATTAATGTTATTTAAAAGAATGAAAATAGGGTAGATTACAACTGCCATTATACACAGTTATGTATCAGCTTAAGGTATTGTCTAGATTTAGTAATATTGCTAATCAATTTCCTGAATTAATGCAAAGTTAGATTAAGGGAAATGGTCTTTTGTAAATTTTACGCTCTACATTTTGTATGTTTTGTGTGGCCGCTTTCGCAAATGCGTTTGTTTGCATACCTACGCAAGATACACAATGCTTGAACTAAGAGCAAGCTAGTGTACACTATACTGAATTTGTGACCGACTTAAGATCAGAAAACCTATTTTCAATATTAATAAATCAAAAACGTTTGACATGAAATTAGCAAGTATTGTCACAAAGCTTGTAAGGTATCATAAACGTATGTCGACCCACTATTTTTCCGCTAAAATCAAGCAAGAGGATACGTTTTCTTTGAATTTCTTTCAATTTGTTAATATATTTTTTGTTAATCATGTGAAGGCTTCGAGGTTTAATTTCAATTTGAGTTCGTGTCTCTTGAATTTACAGATATAATTACATTGTATGGTGTCATTAGTATATACTCTTTTATTTTATATATACCAATGATACGATGACATTACTGTAAAATCAAATATTTTCGTTGGGTCAAATTTTCGTGGTTTGAGTTATGCCTTTGCTTATTGGACAACTTTGCAAAGCTGCTGAGTTGAGTTGAGAGGGAGAAAAAAAAGATTGAAACACAAAAAAAGTAATAAATAGATTAAGAATACCTTTTTGTACTAAACAAGGAAATATTTTTTACAGATATAAGAGACTGCACTCTAGATCTTTTAGGACACAGGCGGCATTACTGTGAAGTGTTGTCTCTTTTATGTTCAGTAGCGTTGTCTGTAGCAAGGGCATTCTCCTCTAAAAGCCATGGGAACACCACTGTTGATAAAAGAAAATTAACGTAAAATTTGATCTTTTATAAAATCCCTTTCCAATATAAAAATGCTTTGAGATGTTTGCAATTTTAAAAAACTTTAATCGAGTAAGAATAACTAATCCAGCTGTTTGAACAATTATCATTATTGCTGAATATTTCCATTCCATGTTAGGAAATTCTTTTATATTCTTTTTTTATATATACATGTACATGTTATGCCAACTTTTCATATAAAGGATATTGTTCCAGTTTATTTTTTTGTATAAATTTAAAGAATATAATGAAAGAATATTTAATAATTGATAATAACATACCCGCATGCCAGGCATCCAGTACTGGAGTACGTCTGTCCGTCTACACCAAACACAGGATCCCATACTTGAATACAAAAACATCCACCATTGTTGAGATAATATCCTACAAGGGAATTGAAATGTCTGATCCAATGTCTTATCTAATCTAATCCAATTTTCACATGCACCGATTTTTCTTAATTAATTGATGGAAACAATAATAATTCACTCAAATAAAAGTCTCTTTTGATATATAATTACTTGATAGTGTCAAAGGTAAACTACGTACCGTGCAGATGAATATTATACATATATCACATGGCTTCGAGGGTGACATACCAGATTATTTGCCCCGAGGTGACAAGAAAGCCCTGGAGTGTTATGTCAACCGATGCCGAAGGCTTTCCTGTCACCGAGGGGTATATATTCTGGTGTAGTCGCCCGAAAGACATGTGTATATATTAAATGGCAATTTTAGAATAAAAAAACTTAATCATTTAAAATCGTAAAAATTTACACAATTCAAAAATGCTTTCTTGACGTTAATAATAATGCTCTGATTTGTACTTTTGCTTAGCAACCTACGTCATAAAATCGCGAACCCGAACTAAAATGCGTAACGTAAAAACACGTGAACGTGATTGAGAGGGTGACATAACTGCTTCCATCGGGGGACATAACTGTTTTCATGTGATTCAGCATTTTTCAGGGTATATCCAAACCCGTTACATTTGTGACAAAATAGGAAAACTTGTCTAAAAATGTTATATACAAATTTGTATGTATTTCATTCACTTTATTACAATACATCTAATAAACAGATATGAATAAACGAATAAAAATGTATAGATAATCAATATTTATACCATTATGTACATGTATGATCCTGTAATATCGTGGAAGGAAATTTTTGTAATTACAAATAGTGAGAGCCTTTTATTGCCTTAAAAATCTTGACAATCTTACATCATTGCCAAACTAATGTAGCTCATTTGTTTTGAAAGATATAATAAAAAATGAAACAAAATATCCATATGTGAAGAGATATTTAAATATTTAACTTCTAAATACATAAGAACATGACAAACTTAATGAAATAATAGAAAAAAAAACATCAATATAAATACGTTATATGCTATTCTATAATATAAAAGCACTTTAGAAAAAAACAAAATTTTGGAATTTTTCAACTCTTCGTTATTTTCTTCTTCACTATTCATTGACTGCAAATCCATTTTGTAATGTAAAAAAAATTTTCTCAGGTACAACTAGAAAAAAATGTTTTAGTATCATATTGAATACTTGGTTATCGCAGGACTAATTCCAATAATACCTGTATATACGAGCGTAACTTAAAACATTGAAACTTAGTCTAAAGTAGGTAAAAATTTGTGAAGAGTTAGTTGTTGATTTATGGCATTTGTCTATTTGAATTCCTTGCTTGAAAATTCATACGCTTCACCTTGAGAATGCAGTGTTCAAAACCTTGACATAAATTTGAATGAAAAGGTGTTGCATTTATACATGATTTGTTTATCTGAAGCTTATTGTATGTTAAGTAGATGTTAATCATTATCATTTGAATTTTACTGTCGTTTTAGGTTTATGTAAAATATTCAGCCAAATCAGAACCATTCTCTTTAATTCCCTTGCTTAATGAAAAGAAAAGGTATTCTTTCGTGTTCACAACGTCATTTAGATAGTCGGAACACATTTTCATAAAACATTTAAAATAAAAATTAGCTATTGAATTGGTCTAAATGCCTGTCAACTATAAATTTAGAAAAAAATTAATATTAGTTAATTGCCTTATTTTTTCTTAAAACAGTTAATTACTTTCATCCATGTTTATATGCATTGGCAAAATGCCGTAGTGAAATGCACATCAATTTTATTTACAAAGTACCAAAATCATGCATTTTGACACTTGCAATTTTTTCCTACTTTTTATCTCACATAAAACACATGATAAATTTTACATTATAGAAATTGTAACAATTTAATCATTAAGCTGATCAAGACAACTTTATAGATCAATAAATATCATTTTACTTAGCAGAAACATGCTTTGTTATGGGTCAGAATAACCCTAAATGCCAGCAAAGATCAATTACACAGTTATCGATTCTAGGTATTGGATATGAATCAGTTTTTGTAACAGAATTCACCTTTCTAAAGTCTGTACATAATCGGTAGGTACCGTCCTGTTTTGGTACAAGAATATATGGTGAGCTCCAATTACTTTTACATGGTTCAATAATGTCATTGTCCAACATGTACTGCACTTCCCTTCTAAGGTACTGCAATTTTATTGGATTAAGACGGTACGGATGTTGTTTGATAGGCAGAGCGTCACCCACTATGACATCATGACAAGCTGCATTAGTTTTCTTTGGAATATCTGAAAAGATTTGATGATACTCATTCATCAAGTTTTTAGCTTGTTCTTTTTGGTGAATGTTCAAATGTCCAAGTTTGGCATCAAAATCAGGCAACATTTTTGAGTTTTTCAAACGGAAACTCTGATTACAATCTTTCTCATTCATTCCATTTCTACACTCGTATTTCTTTCAATACAATTTTGAACAGTGTTAGCATTGGCTAAAGTGGAAACTGGTTTTACAGAATTTCGATCACACCTTTCAAAATACTCTTTCAGCATGTTAATGTGACAAACCCGTTTCTCATTACGTCGACTTGGTGTCTTAACTACATAGTTTACATCATTAATCTTGCTTTCAATTTGATAAGGGCCATAAAATTTGGCCTGTAAAGGATGACCAGGAATAGGTAAAAATACAAGAACCTTATCACCTGGATTAAACACCCTATTTCTGGCATCTTTGTCATACCACATTTTCATTTTCGTCTGAGAACTCTTCAAATTTTCTTGTGCTAATTTGCAAGCATTGTAAAGTTTTTCTATGAAATCAGACACATAATCTAAAAGATTAAGATCACTAGTCTCAGTCAGCCACTTTTCCTTTAACAATTTCAAAGGACCCCTAACCGTATGACCAAACACTAGTTCAAAAGGACTAAACCCAAGAGACTCCTGGACTGCCTCTCGTGCAGCAAATAATACAAGATGAACCCCTTCATCCCAGTCTTTCTCATACTGGTAACAATAGGTCTTCAGCATTGTTTTTAGGGTTTGATGAAAACGTTCTAGCGCCCCCTGGGACTCAGGATGATACGCAGTTGATCTATATTGCCTAATACCCAACTCGTGCATGACTTGCTGGAACAACCCCGACATAAAATTTGAGCCTTGATCCGACTGAATTGCCTTGGGTGCTCCTACAAAACTGAAAAACTTGGTTAGGGCCTTAACTATGCTCTTTGCCTTTATATTCCTAAGAGGTATGGCTTCAGGAAATCGAGTGGATGTACACATAATTGTAAGTAAATACTGGTTGCCAGATCTAGTCCTAGGCAAAGGTCCTACACAATCCACCAACACTCGACTAAACGGTTCTTCAAAAGCTGGAATTGGTTGGAGAGGGGCGGATGGTATCTTTTGATTCGGTTTACCTACCATCTGACAAACATGACATGACTTACAAAACTTCGAAACATCCTTTCTTAGCTTAGGCCAATAAAAATGACTTAAAATCCTATTATAAGTCCTATTGACACCTAAATGACCTGCCATAGGTGTATCGTGAGCTAAACTCATGTCATCTCGACGATAAGCAGCTGGAACCACTATCTGGTGAACAACACGCCACACTTCATCTGGGAAAGCGTCTGGTGGTCGCCATTTTCGCATAAGGATGCCGTCTTTCATATAGAAACATTCTCCAACTTTAGTGACCTCTTCTGGTGGAAGTGCCCTCTTACTAAGTTGGATGATATCGGGATCTTTATGTTGTTCAGAAAGTAACCGTTCTCGGCTGAGGAAGTCCTTGTCTTGGCTAACTGGTGGATGCATCTCATCATACTCACCACCAAATTTTGGTAAAAGTTCATTCTTTACTGGCTTCTTGATATTATGTGTTCCATGCTTGCTTGAGTGCCATCAAGGTCAGAAAAAAAGTGTCATTCAAGTCAATGTCAGTAGAGGTATTTGCTCTGTCAAAGGCTTGAGTATGGTCAACCTCCATTTCTCGTCTTCTGGCCATTGCTCAAGTAACAGCACAGGCTGAATACTGTAAGTCGTTTTAATTCCACGGTGTTAAAATTTCACGATTTCTCAAAAAGTTCCAATCGCGATGGTTTTAATTTCACGCTGTAAGAAAATTTCTCACAATCATTTAAATGTTTTAATAGCTAATGATAGCTTTCACGATGGGTTTATTTTCGCGGAAAAATGATGAATCGCGAACATAGCGAAATTAAAACCATCGTGATTATTTGCCAGTTTACAGTATATGTCATCATCTTCATCATTACACATGACATTTGGAGTGATTTTCTCACAAACTGTAGGATCTGGTACAACTTTTCCACCAGCTAAATCGTTGCCTAGCAACAAAGAAATGCCTGGAACGGTAAGAGTAGGTCGAACTCCTACAGTAACAGGTCCAGTTATTAAATCTGACTTTAAACAAATTCTATGCAGGGGAACATCAATGACGCCTAGCTCCACACCCTGTAATAAAACTGACCCACCAGTAGAAGTCTGCTCAGACAAAGGAAGCACGCCCTCTAATAAAAAAGTCTGTGCAGCACCAGTATCTCTCAAAATCTGGACAGGTTTAATTTTGCTAGAGTCACCGAGTGAAAAAAATCCCTGAGACATAAAGGGCTTATAATCCTCCATAGAATCAATAGAACTGGACTGTGAACCCTGAACATCAGGAGTGTCAGAACAAATAGAAACTAAAGCTTCCCTATCACCTCTAACTGCCGCACAAGCATTTGGCTGAGGTTTTATCAAGGTCATTTTTTCTCTTAAGTTTAAAGCATTCACTGATCAGATGACCTTTTTTCTTACAATAATTACAAGTAGGAAGCGATCCTATTCCATGTGAACCTTCAAAACGTCCTGGCCCGGACTTAGAACCACCTTGGGATGGAGACTGGGAAATTGTGGAAGACTGAGACCCTGAACCACTCTTTTTATATGTGTCTGAATTTGTAGAATTATTGCTAGACTGAGATCTTGAAACAAAATTCTTTTTATGAGACAGAGCATAAGTATCAGATATGACTGCTGCTTCTTCAAGAGTTTTCCCATTCTTATCTTCTAGATGTGTTTTCAAATCTTGAGGTACACATTCCTTAAACTCTTCTACCAGGATGACTTGGCGCAAAGAAGAAGGTATGGTTTTAGCTTTATTGCGCCCTAAAAATGTACTGACATCAAAAGTTTTGAAACTAGCTTAATTATTAGTTAAATAAATGACTCTGATAAATCAGGAAAGAATATGGCATGAAGGTTTACTATTCTACAAATATGACGTCATTAATGTGAAGCATATCTCTATTTTCAACAGAAAAAAACCTCAAAATAGCACATTTCAGGGGTGATTTTCCTTTAGAAAACAGTGTCCACAGCCCTCGCCCACGTTAATTTTTTGATATTTTGTGCAAAATTCAATAACAAATCACATATCTCAAGATCTTTGTGGGCGATGCATGTGGACAATGTTATCTGAAAGAAAATTCCATTGAAAATTGGTGTCTTCTGCAACTTTTTAAGAAAATACGGGAAAATACACATGTTTATGACGTCATAATTAGCATTTAAAAACACATGTGAGAAAAATGACTTGTATGATTTTTCTGGATTGAATTTCAATTATTTAAAAAGCATGAGTTTTCAACTTTTACACCAGTTTCATGTTTCAGAAAATCACAGGGCAAAATTTGTATGGAAACCATACCTTCTTCTTAGCAAAGGTTTTATCAAGTTTCTTAGATCTAAACCAGTGATCGAATAAATCTTTCTCTCGTGAAAATTCAACAAATGTTTGATTATCAAACTTCCTATACTTTCTGAACTTTTGTCTATATGCTTCGGGTACCAATTCGTATGCTTTTAATATTGCTGCTTTGACCTTGTCATAGTCTGAACTCTCAGCTATCCCTAATGCAGAGTATACCTCAGTCGCTTTGCCAATTAGTACGCTTTGTAGCATAGTTGACCAAACATATTGTGGCCATTTAAGATTCTCTGCGACTTTTTCGAAATGGGGAAAATATTTCTCTACAGATTTTTCTTGAAATTTTGGAACTAACCTAATATTTTTTGCTGCGTCAAATTCATTCTTCACAAATGACAGTTCCGGATGGTGCTGTAATCTTAATTTCTCTAACTCAAAGTTTATTTTACGCTCTTTTTCTCGCTCTCCTCTTTCTGCTGCTAATTTGTCTAATTCAAATTTCCGTTCACGCTCTCGTTCTTCCCTTTCTCTTTCTCGCTCTTCTCTATCTAAGTTTTCTCTTTCAAATCGCATTTTCTCTAACTCTACTTGATACTGAAATTCTGACATTTTATAAGATTCTAACTCTGATTTAACTGTATATTCTGGAAGATCATATTTCCAAAGATGTTTTCTTCAACTAGTTTGTTTGCAACCTTTATTCTAATGTCTTGTTTTTTTCTGAGAAGATTCAAAGGTACTTGGACACAGATTTGAAGTTAATATTTTCTCATTTTTTCTGTATAATATCACGAATTATATATTTTAATAGCATTTCACACAAAAATTAATTAAAAATCTTATTTCGTTTAAAAGTCATTAAAACTTTAAATTTTTTGGCGGGTTTGATTGACACATCCTTGCACTTTCACAAATTTTAACTTTATTCTTAATCCTTAGGAAAAGTGGCAATTTTGATGTGTTTTCATGAGAAATATTAAAACTTTTATCAAGAAAAATAATTTTATTCAGAGTAGAAATGTAGCAAAACACCTTCACAAGTATCGTCATTCCGAACTAGGAGGTGCGTGCAGAATTTAGCAAATCGAGCACACTCGTGTTATGTACACAGTCTTTGTAAACAGGGCTCGAGTTCTGTTATTGTTTATATTTAGAATTCACCGGGTGCGTTCAATCGTCACAGTCTGCTTACCACAACTGCACGGACAGACAATATATTGTGTGTTTGTTTTGCTTTCGAACGTGTCTACTCTGAATTTTCTGGATTATAGTATTAATATTTTTCATTTATACAAAACGAGATTGCCACTTTTCCTAAGGATTAAGAATAAAATTAAATTTGTGAGAGTGCAACGATATGTCAATCAAACCCGCCGAAAAATTTGAAATTTCAATATCTTTTAAACGAAATAAGATTTTTAATTAATTTTTGTGTGAAATGCTATTAAAATATATAAGTCGTAATATTATAGAGAAAGTAATAACTTCAAATCTGTGTTCAAGTACCTTTAACATCCAAACCTAATGCGATCAAGTCATCCTTTTTTAACGTATCAAAAACCTGTAAACTTGGCGAATTAAGAAAATACCATGTTGATTTCTGCTGGCTTATAATTGAATTGACAATTTAATTAACAAAATTCTGACAATAAACTGCAAAAAATGCAATAAATTCTTTATCCCGGACGAGCCCCCAATTCTGTTATGGGTCCTAAATGCCAGCAAAGATCAATTACACAGTATAAACTTAACAATAATATATACAAATCATAAAGTACAAACTTAGCAAGAATCTAAAAATACTTACATCAGAGTATCCGTTGCAGCTAACAATGTCCAGTGAAATATATCCCAGTCTCTTTGTATGCCAGTTTTACTTGTACATCAATGGTGGTTATATGACAATGTATCTCTATGCATCGAATTGACAGGGTATTTATACAGTATCATAAATCTAGAATATTCTAGAAGTTGTAAAAACATGATATTACTGGAACAATCTTGACATACTCAAAATTTAAGAATGTTCTAGAAAAAAGGACCAAACATGTTGACCACTCTAGATCTGGAATATTCAAGAAACTTAATGTTACTAATAATATACATGATGAAACAATACAAATATAACATACCTCACAACAGCTTACAAAAATCATTTAAAGTTTCTAGTGTTTTTAAAGACGGTGTCTCGTGTCATGTAATGTCTTGTTTAGAACAAATATAGTATTATTCAAATGACTACGGAAGCCCATTTAGGGCCTATCAAAAAATATTTTTGAATTCGTTATAACGATTTTTATAAGAATTCGTTATAGCAAATTTAATTTGTTATAACAGATTTTTAAAATTCGTTATAACGAATTTGATTTGTTATAACAGATTTATTGAATTCGTTATAACGAATTTAATTTGTTATAACACATTCATTGAATTCGTTATAACGAATTTAATTTGTTATAACAGATTTATTGAATTCGTTATAACGAATTTAATCTGCTATTACAGATTTGTTGAATTCGTTATAACCAATTCAAGAATTTGTTAATAACGAATTCAACAAATCTGTAATAACAGATTTAATTCGTTATAACAAATTCAACAAATCTGTAATAACAGATTTAATTCGTTATAACGAATACAATGAATCTGTTATAACAGATTAAATTCGTTATAACGGATTCAATGAATTTATATTAACAGATTAAATTCGTTATAATGAATTCTAAAAACCGTTATAACGAATTTAAAAATATTTTTTGATAGGTCCTAAATGGGCTTCCGTACATGACAAATGATAACTATTAATAAATCAACATCGGCTAGTCCCTTTTTTGAAAACATTAAGAGATGTTAATGTTATATTAAGAAAATTTTGAAAATAGGGTATATTACAAATCAACTGGCACTATACACAATTATTTATAAGCATAAGTTTTTATCTAGATTAAGTAATATTGCAAATCAATTTCATGAATTAATGCATAGTTTGACTCAGTTAATTGGTCTTTGGAAATTTTAGGCTCTTTATTTTGCCTGTTTCTGTGATTGCTATCGCAAATGTGTTTGTTTGCAAAACTACACAAGTAACCGTATGCTTGGACTTAGAGCAAAGTAGTGTGTACAGTACTGAATTTGTAACCGAATCTAAGATTTTTAAACTTATTTTAAACATTAATAATTCAACAACGATTGAGTTGAAATTATCAAGTTATCAAGTATTGTCACAAGGGTAATAAGCTGTCAAAATACAAGTCGAACTCTTAAGTTTCCATTATAACCATTCAAGAGGATACGCTTTCCTCATATTCCTTTTCCTTTCTGTAAAATATTTTTGGTATTAATCTTGTAATGGCTTCGAAGTTTGTTTTCAATCTGAGCTAATGCCTCTTGAAATTAAAGATATGAATTACATTGAACGGTTTCATTATTATATACGCTTTTATTTTTAAAATATCAATGAAATATTTTGTATTAAAAAGCTAATTTAAGTTAATCACTTTATTTCTTCTTAAACAAATAGTCAATGTCATCCATGATTATATATGCGTTGACAAAATGCCACAGTGAAATGCACATAAATTGTATTACAAAGTACGGAAATCATGCATTCTGACACTTGAATAGTAACACTTTTTACCTTACATAAAACACATTATAAATCATGCTTTTTTAAATTGTTACTACCAAATAATTACGATGAACATTATTAATTTAAAAAAATCCTCACTCCTCCATGACACCTGATTCCACCTCTAATGTTTTGGAGGTCCGTGTTTGCTCTGCTCGTATTTTGTATTGTTTTTATAGATTTTTGATTTTAAATACTGTTCGTAATCTCCATTTGTTGCATTGTTTGATGATAATATAATAATAAATATGATGATAATTTTAACTAATTTTAAAAATGTCCAAGCCGACAGTTTTCCTCAAGATATCTCGAATGAAGGTATAATTATTCTCAATTCATTCACACAATCATATCATCATATCTTTTTAAGATAATTTTCAATTTATAATATATATCATTAAATACAAATTAAGATAGAAAATAACCAAGGGTGTAATGGCAGTGTCAATAATAACTTTTTTAAAACATTAGATCGTTGCACACGTTTGTGTATATTACATAAAAAATATAAAATATTACAATTAGATACCTTAACTAGCTGAAAATGAAAATGTCCATAATACTTACAAAAAGTGTATTTTTTGCTTTTGCAATCTTATGCCAATTTAAAATCTATTTTGGATGTTTGATTCTAATAATGATAACAATGAAATGAATTTGAAGATAACTATCGATTGATTGATAGTACGTTGTATGTTCATCAATTCATCATTAACTTTAAAAAGGAAATATTAAATATAAGCGTATTATCAGTGCAATTAATAATGTCTTCCATTAAAAGTACAAATACAGTTCATTTTTTTCATGCCTTTTAACCCCCTTCCCCGCAGTCACGCATTTTAACGCATATACCATTTCATATTTCTAACGCAAAATCACGCATTTACCGTTTCCCCGCAATCACGCATTTTCACGCACTTAAAAAAATTCATTTGATCTTCAATTTATTGCTAAATTACAAATATTTTATACTTGCTTAGATCTTATAAATTAAGAAAAGTTTTTTTCTAATGAAAATATTACCTCCTAATATTATTCACGCTAAACTTTAGAGAAACTATGCAGTGTTTACAGGGGAAACAACCCAAGAATCCAGGGAAATTTGGTGAAATCTTATTTATAAAATTCTTACCACACGAACCATCATTTGTGAGGATTTTTTTTTATTCAACTCATTTCAATAACCGATAACCCGTTCTTTTTCCTCTAAATTGACAGGCAAGACGAATGAAAGAAGAGTAAAAAAAAAATATATTGAATAGATTTAGAATGCCACTTTTTTATTTAGCAAGGAAATTCATTTTACAGACATAAGAAACCTATGCACTAGACTTTTAGGTCACGGGTGACATTGTTTTAAAGTGTCGTTTCTTTTATGTTTATTAGCGTCCGTAGCAAGGGCATTCTCCCCTACACGCCATTGGGACACCACTGTTGATAAAAGAAAAGTTATTGTAAAATTTTATCTTGTATAAACTTTTTTAAATATAAAAATGCTTTGGAGAGGTTCGCAATTTTGTAAAATTTTGGCCTGTTAGAAACATTTTGATCGTGTAAGAATAATGAATTTAGCTGTTTGTACAATTATCATGATCGTTAAATATTTCCTTTCTATGTGAGGAAAAAGAAATTATTTAACCTCGTCTTTTATTCATACATGTATAATTATATGTTATGCCAACTTTTCATGGAAAGGAGATTGTTCCATTTTAGTTTTTTTTTGTACGTTATATACATTTTTACTTGATCTTAACTGGGAAATAACTTTAATTTTTTTAACATACGCGCATGCCAGGCATCCTGTATTTATGTACGTCTGCCCATCTACGCCACACACAGGATCCCAGTATTGAGGACATAAACATCCACCATTGTTGGATCTTATGCCTATAAAACAAGGGAATTGAAATGTAATATATTTTCCCTTCCACCGATTTCTTTCTTTCCCCCCTTACAAGTACAAATCTTATTAATTGAAGGAAACAATATCAATACACACAAACAAAAGCCAGCTTCGGTACGAGGGTTGTTCGAAAAGTTCGTGGACTCCTTGATATATACGTAAACAATAAGTTGGAGAGGACTTATATAGGCCATGCCTGATGTCCAATCCAATTATATAATTTAACATAATAAAATATTGATTAAAGTAAATTAAACAATAAATCTAAATGATTTGTAATAAATTTTTTAAAAATTTATCATGAATAATTTCAAACCTATCCAGAACTTACAACTGCAAAGATTAGATCGCGGAGCAGGTCGGAATTTAGTAATTCACAAACAACACACGAAATAAATATGGCAATATCTGTAGTCATGTTCTCTGTAAAATGGAGCAAGCTTCTCTGTAAAATGGAGCAAGAACAGGAAAAAAAAATCCTAGACTCTGAAATTAAGAACTGTTACATTGATTCATATTCCAAATTATAGCTTAATATTTGGGTTCATAGAAAAGAAATCAATTTAGGAAGATAGGTAGTCTTCATTGAAAGCCACAAAAATGATAACGTTGTTGCATGTCACAGAGCAGCAGATAACGATCAAATTTTGTGTTATATACTCAGAAAAAATCCTGAATAAAATCTAGAAATGTTAAATGAATCAAAAGTTATGCCACAATTAAGTCGTGCATATGTTCATAAATTGTACAGGCGGTATTTGAGTGACCGGACGAGAACAATCTGCGAAGAAACGGTTTATCTAATAAAATCTGATCAAAAACTTTTAAAATTTGAACGTCATAGAAAGACACAGCGCTTCCGATTTCCTTGTAAAAGCACAGCAAAGTGGTAACATAAATTAAAACATTGACAAAGGAAATTATACATCGAGAACAATTGTTAGAAAAATAAATTTCAAGTACCAAGAAAAAAAAATTAAAAATTGATTATTGAGCTTTACTGTTGAATTGTATAGGAATAGTATTTTTTAGCATTTTTTGACGTTATATTTTTGACGTTACATCGACGTTAAGTATGCTCCGCGGGTACAAAACATGTTGATATTAAAATGAAGTAAATTAATTTCTATTCAATCGACTGAAATGAAACTTCACACATCAAATAAACAAATATTATTTACACAGGACATTGAGCTTATATTAAATTTCTTGAAAGTAGTATAACGAAGATCGACATCGTCCACGACATTTTCGAACAATCCTCGTAATTATTTAATAGTGTTAAGGGTAAACTACGTACCCTGTGGATCATATTTCAAATTTGTACCCATTTCTTTATTACACTTTATTAGAATACATCTAATATACAGTATGAGTAAGCGATTGAAATGTATTAATAATCATTATTAATCATCATACGTACATTTTATGACCTTGCAATATCGAGAATTGAAATCTGCGTAATTACAAATAGTGAAAGAATTTTCTTGCTTAACAAAATCCTGACAAATTTACATCAATGCTAATGTAATGTAATTCATTTGTTTTGAAAAATATAAAATAAAATATGAAACAAAATTTTCATATATGAAGAGATAATTAAATATTTAACTTCTCAATACATTAAGCAAATGGCAAACTTAATGAAATAAAAAAACACACACACAAAAAAAAAAAAAAAAAAAAAAAAAAAAAAAAAAACATCGATACAAACAAGCTATTTGCCATTTAATAATAATAAAAAAAAAGAACACCAATATTGCAATTGTTCAACTCTTCATAATTTTCTTCTTCACTATTTTTTTGATTACAAATTTATTTTGTAACATAGAAAAATAACATTTTTTTCTCAGGAAAAATAAAAAAAAAATGTTTGAAATATATTTTGAGTATCATTTTAAATAATTACTTATCGCAGGACTTATTCCTATCATACCTGTATTTTCGAACGTATCTTAAAATATTGAAACTTTGGCTAAAGTGAGTAAGACTTTGTGAAGAGTTGATTTTTGGCATTTGTCTATTCCTTGCTTGAAAATTCATACGTTTAACCTTGAGAATGCAGTGTTCAAAACTTTGACATAAAATTTAAATAAAAAAGATGTTGCATTTATACATATTTTTTTGTCTGGAACTTATTGTATGTTAAATAGATGTTAATCATCAGAATTTGAATTTTACTGTTGTTTTAGGCGTGTGTGTAAAATATTTATTAATGAATACTAGTATATGATGTGGCGATGCTCTGTTTGATTTTTTTTAATTTAATTTCTTCGTATAACAATCGCAATTTTCTTGAAATATTGAAACTTTGCAGTAATGACAGATATACAAACAAACTTTTGTCCTTAAAATTGAAATTAACTACGTGGGTCATGTTTCAATCACTTAAAAGAACATTAAAAACTGCGTATTTTTTAATTTTGCATTCAAAGTTTCACAAAACCGGAATTTGAAACAAAAAAATTGTATAGATTGTATAGATTAACAAAGATGGATGTAGAAAGGTCGAGTTTTGATCATCATAGAAGGTTTACAAATTCTTAATAGTTTGAAAAATTAGTAGTCTCATCATTTGCAACAAAAATAGACCCAAAAAATATACCAATCCAGGCATCCATTTTTAAAATTTATTATCTGTCCTTTAGTGGGGAAAACTTAGCAAAGAATATAGGTTTTTTATTCATTACATTTGTCCATTCTTTGCTTGAAAATTCTTATGCATAATCTTGAACAAGCAATGTTGATAACCTTGACAAATATTGTAAAATTGAACGATGTTGCATTTTGGAGTTAACCAAAATTAACTTGTTTTGCCTGCTGTTTCAAGAATGTTCCTTAAAACGTTAGATTTTGACGATAATTTTCTGTTGTTTTCTGTCAGTGAACAAATTTATTTTCCAATCTTTTGAATATATTAACAACTAAAAAGCCTTGTTTTAATACATGTAGCCTACCTTCACTTGGGGCTACCAAGAACAAGGCCATACACACCAATACGGCAGTACTTCCACAAAACATTCTGGATAAGTCCTGGATATTATTGTAAATATAAATTTTGATATCCTGAATTTATAGTTTATGTTAGCTCCTCCCACTACAGGGAATTCTATTTAGCTGACTTGAACTTCCAATATTGAATGTACCTAAATGGAAAATTTGTCAAGGTTTCCCATACCACTGATGGGGGCATCATCATTATTCACCTTGTTAATTAAGTCTACTCATGTAAGGATACGAAAAACATTATGCAATAAAACATTAATTTTCTAAACTTTTATAATAAGTATTCGCAATGTTCTTTCCAAAATAGCTAAAATTAATTAAGCACTCGGAGATTCTCTCAAATAATTTTGTAATTAGCAACTCAATAACGTTTACAAAAACAGATAGTGCTATAGAAAAAAACATTGATTATCTCGTTGAAGCATAATAATATCTTTCAGCTTCCTCCTTAAATATATATTTGCTATTATCGACAGGTATGTGCCATAAAGTTACATTTAAAGATCTATTTCATGTTTGTTTTCTTTCATATTGTCATTCACCATATCAGATTGAATAATGATTTTTTTTCCTTAACTTTTATGTGTACTTCAAAACGAATATTCGGATATAATTTTTAAGAAGAATTTGTTAAAAAAGTTTTTGTTTAGTTAAAAGTTTATTGGAAAGAACAAGAACAATAAAAGCAGGGGCTTGCATGGTTTAATAAATAGAGCGTTTGCAATGGACTCGTGGAGTAAAAAGTTGATCCTTACGTCGAATCCCACTGCAAGATGTGTCTTTTCTTCCTTTGGACGAGACCGTACAAAGCAAAGCATCGTGTCACAGAAGATGCTGGATTGAAAAATATCCCTGTCTCTTCAATGATTATTATTGCAGAGGTAAGGTTTTTAATTTACCGCCCTCCACCGGAAAGTGATGGCCATAGCAATAATTATGATAAAAGTGCAAAACACTGATCATCGTTTTTGCTGAGAATTTCGAAATTCCAATTCCAAATCTACAGAAAATAAATAGCATTCTTTAACCTATAGGAACGTGTTTTCAACATTATGTTGATATTTTGAACACATCCATTCACTGTATAAGAAGACATCAATGGTAAGCTGACAACAAAACTTATAATAAACGTGACAACTTCAACATTTCTATTATCAACTTCTCTTTTTATGTTGCAATATACCTTTATCACCTGCATATTGTGATAACATATTCCAGTTGATTTGATACATTAGAGCATGTTCTACAAATTGTGTATCAAAACGAGGCATCTTATTGACAAACTGACGAAGGACATTATTTCGCAAATTCTACGGTCATTGTATCACATTGTATCGATAAAATTAAAATTTGATGTACTTATTAAAATGCAATCAATTTTTATGCGCCCGGATCGATAGATCCGAGGCGTATATTGTCCTGTCTGTTTGTCTGTTTGTATGTCTGTCTGTTGTCAACTTTAACCTTCGCCATAACTTTTGAACCATGAAAGATAGAGACTTAATATTTAATATGCATACTCCACCAATGGAGTTCTTTCAAATGATACCAATGTCAATGACCTTGTGACCTTGACTGTGACCTTTTTGCTAAAAATAGCTTTTCCGAATTTTCGCCATAACTTTTGAACCATGAGAAATGGAGACTCTATATTTGATATGCATACTCCACCAATGACGTTCTTTTAAATGACACCAAGGTCAATGACCTTGTGACCTTGACTGTGACCTTTATGCTGAAATAGATTTTACAAACTTTCTCCATAACTTTGAACCATGACAGATAGAGACTTCATATTTGGTGTGCATACTCCACTAATAAAGTTCTTTAAATGACACCAAGGTCAATGACCTTGTGACGTTGACTTATCTTCTGAAAATATTTTTTTGAACTTTGTTGCCGTCGGGTGCATAGTGTTTCACAAACACATCTTGTTTGAAATTACATTTGCATTTTATATTTGAAACTTTGAATTTGATGGTAAAATAGTAAATTAGAATTAAAAAATGTAAAATTGAAAATTTGATCACTTTAATTCAGCAATTAGCACGTAAAAACTTTTACGACGTTACATGAATTTGAAATAGTTACTTTTATTTGTATGTAGACCAAATAGATCCCAGTGAAGTTGAAGTAAAAAATACAACAACAGAGAGTCTTCCGTATTTTTAAATACATATATATATATATATATATGTATGTTTTACAGACTATTGACAAACTGACGAAAGTCACTATTTTGCAAATGCTATGATCATTGTATCGATTAAATTAAATTTGAAGTACTTATTAAAATACAATCAATTTTTGAAATTACATTTGCATTTAATATTTGAAACTTTGAATTTGATGGTAAAATAGTAAATAGAATTAAAAAATTGAAAATTTGATCAAATTGATTATTGCAAAATTTAGAAAGACAAAATATCTTTTGCAATTATTATCTCCTACTTAGCTCAAATTTTACAATATGAAATATATACTAAATTTGATATGAAAACTTACATTTTAATAATTTTCTTTTTATGGAAATATAATCATATTTTTATCATATATTATGATATATTAAATTATATATATATAGTCATAGCAATAATTATTATAATAGTGCAAAACACTGATCGTCGTATTTGCTAAGAATTTCGGAATTTCAATTCCAAATTTACAGAAAATAACTAGATTCTGTCATAAGACAGTAATACCCGCACTAAGGTGTTTGCCTCTAAATGCACACTCCTTGAAATTGGGCTCCAAGGAAAAATGTCAATAGAATTCAATAATTTACATAATACATGTATTCACCAAATCGAGCATAATATGCTCAGGTGACCATGTGACCAATGAGCCTCTTATAGGTATTTCATATTCTTAATTCATTACCAGTCTGAAATTAAACAACAGAATTTAATTAATGATATAAATTAGGTTTGATAAAGGGGGAATATAAATTTTTGGCCCATAACTGGAGCTTTTAATATCTATTTTCTCATATAGATCAACAACAAATAATATTATTCAAATTAATGTAAAGTGTTTTTGATGAATTTTTAAAAACGTGCAAACTCTAGGCAGAAAGTCCTCGAAAGCTGCCATATACCCAATCAATTTAGTCACCCCCCTCTCCCATCAACACACACAAACACACGCTATTTGCCTCTTTTTGGAAATAGGTCTAGATGGCAAAGTTAAGATAAAACATCTTTTGTAAAATGATAAATTTAAAGTGGTTCTTGTAATTTACATGTATCCGAACACCTGCATCACAGTGGGCTTTCGTCACGTACCCAACTTAAGTACTAGTTTTAACATTATCATTTTTAGATTGCGCTGCACGTGCAGTGTGGTGTACATATCATTGCATGTATATCTGAAGGAATTATTTTATTTTGTGTTTTAATTGAATTATATTTCATGATGTTGACTGGACCTATGACAGTCGGAAAGTACAGGTTTTGGTATAGATTTGGTTAAGATAGTCTGAAATGCAAATGGTTAGGTTAAAGTTTAAAGGATCAAAAGTCACTGAATGCTATAATAGACGAATTTCACATTCAGAAGAGTTATCCCCCGTTGTCGACGTTACATTCAGTTACAAGATCCAGAATTTTTTCTGGGAGGTAGAGGGGTTTCCAGACCAGAATTTCCTGAGAAGGAAAAAAAAAGTTAATGTGGTGTCTGTTTTCTAGGGTGGAGTGCATCACAAGTCATTTTTATTTGCTTCAGTATATATTACAGTCCTGCAAATTCCGGGGAGGGGGGGGGGGGGCACCTCCCTATCCACTCCCTGTCCCTGTAATGACAAATGATCATGTGACTCTTAAATAGTAGGAAACTTTTTCCATTTGACTATACATAATTTTGATTCCTGTGTTATTATGTTATGTAAATTTAATGGTATAGAGGTTATGAACCCATGGAGGTCATCCCCACTCTCCTAATGAACTGGAAATATTCACAATAACAGCAATGCACATAATATTGAAACACATTTTAATTCTGATTTACGTGAAATTGAAAACTGGTGTTTACAGAATCAAATGATACCGAACACAGACAAATCAAAATGTATGCTTATGTGTACACAACAAAAAAGATCAAGATTAAATAACCTAGTACTTGATGCAAAAATTTCTGGCAAAAACTTGGAAAATGTTAAAGTTGAAAAACTCCTAGGTATTCAGATAGATCAATCTCTTCAGTATAATTGTCATGTTGATGCAGTTTGTAAATCCTTGAGATACAAATTATTTACGCTCCGTAAAATTAAGAAATTTCTTCCATTAAGTACAAGAAAACTTTTCTACAATGCATACATTTTGCCTTCAATAAACTATTGTCTCACAGTCTGGGGTAATACGTCCAACTGTAACATTGAGAGAATTCATAAGCTTCAGAAACGGGCTGCTAGAATTATTCTTGATGCAGCACCTGACCAGCCATCTAAGCCTTTGTTTGAAAAACTAGGATGGTTAAATGTTTTTGAATTAGTTACGTTTCATAAATGTATTTTATTGTATAAAACTTTTCATTGTATGAGCCCAGAATATATCCAGGATCTTTTTATTTTTCACAGTTCTGAATCATACTCATTGCGTTCAGAATTTAATTATAATCTTCGATTACCAAAGCATCGAACAATCTTATTTACAAACTCTTTACAATATTCAGGTGTACATTTATGGAATGATCAACCTTTACATGTTAAATTTCACCATCTTTACCTGTTTTTAGAAAGAATTTGGAAAAAGTTATAATTAGCCAACGTCTGTAATTTTTATTATTATAGATGTCCTTATTAACTATGTCTTTTAAACTTTGTATATTGACTTATTTATTGTCCTATATTTTCATTAATTTGTATACTACATCCGATTGTGAAGTTATAATATGAGCTTATCATTTTCATGTACATTGTATATGTGTTTGATTGTACCATTTTATGTATATTGTTTAAATTGTAGAAGGCCCCGGGGAAGAATAGTACTTTGTACTAATCGGGTTACCTTCTTTAAATAAAGCATTATTATTATCATTATTACAATATGACTGCATTAAATTAAATAAAAGTGGATCAATGATAAGATTGCTTGACTTTTATTCATGAATTTGTGTCAACCTATCCTCCTAGAATTAGGAATGAAAATCATTCAAAGAGATGGACCACATTAAACTATTTGTATGTATTAACAATTTTTTTTAAATGTAAAAACAAGTAGTAGTTTGCATACATGAACAAATAGGGGTCTGGGAAGGGGCAAAGGGAAGGATCGAGTTGATATCTCCTTACATCTTGATGGTTGAAAACTCCTTAAATGAATGTTGACCTCAAATCTTCCTTGTCCTCATTATTTTTCAAGTGGTGGTGTCTCCATATGAGTGAAAAATTCCTGAGAGGGATCTTTAACAACAAAAAAAAAAAAAACAAATGATATAAAAAACACAATATTGATTTGCGTTAAAAAATATACAGGGGATTTTTTTCATTATAAATATTCTCAAAAACAGCAGAGGCATTATTTCCCCCCGTTTTTGGGAAAGGGAGGGGACATTAAATCTCATTTGTCTGTCAGTCTGTCCATCTTGTTGACAGTATGTGCATCTGTCACAATGAATTCAACCTTGGTCATAACTTTTGAATGATAAGAGATAGGGCTTTCATATTTCACATATACATTATCACAAAACTTTCTAAATATACTATGATTCTTTAACTCAAGTTAGACCGTGACCTTAAAGTTTTACCTACTTTCCAAAAAATTACATTACTTTAAATTGATTATTTTGAAAGAGAAAAGATAGGGCATTCAAATTATACATTTATATTACATGTGAAAAGACTTTGTTAAATATATCATGACTTTTGACTGTATGACCTTGACCTAGAAGTTTAACCTACTTTTCAAAAATATTATATTTCCTTATAACTTTTGATTGAAAAGAGATAGGACTTTAATATTTGACAAGTACATTACCGGCAAAAAAATATTTTCTACCATGCTTTGATTTTTTCCCCTTTGACCTAATTTTCAAAAATTGACATATGATAGGTGTGCATATTTGACACACGATCTGCCGTAAATTATGACATCCCATTCACTAAAACACAGAAAGCAGAGGTCCACAATTCTCCGAATTTGCTTGTATAATCTTGATATGGAAACATCCTCATATAATGTAGATTCAAGTTTTACCACGCCATGATTAGGAATACATGTATAGTTTTGTCTTTCTTCTGGCTCAAAGAAACTATTCTAGAAATTCATATCAAACTTCATATGCTGATAGATATTGAGGAGAACTCTGCAACTGCATCAACATTTTTTGACCTTGACCTTCCTTTGACCTTAACCTTGCTTTTATTAAACTAGTGTTTAGCTCAGTTTAAAAGATTCTTTTCAAGAAAGTCTAATCAAACTTTGATCAAACTTGATGCATACCAATGTAAGCTATCCAACTGCAGCAACATTTTTTGACCTTGACTTTTCCTTTGACCTTCACTTAACTTTTCTTTAAATTAGTGTTTAGCTTGATTTTAAAGAAACCATTCAAGTTGTGTAATGAAACTTCACATGATGATATATACTGATGTACGCTTTACAATTCATTTTTTTTTTTATTGGTCTTTCCTGTGACCTTGATCTCACTGTTCTAAAATTAATGTCTAGATCAGTTTCGAATAAACAATTCAAGATATATTTATAAATTTCATATGCTGATACGTACTGCTGAGAGCTATTAATGCCTCAACTTATTTTGACCTTGACCTCACTTTTTTAAATATGTGTTTATATAAGTTTTAAATAAACCATTAATTATATTTTTATCAAACTTCATTTGCTAATAGTAATTTATTAAAGTTATACTGATGTGAGCTTTTCAACTGCAACAACATTTTGACCTCAGCCTTTCCTTTGACCTCTCTTTTCTTAAAAAAAGTGTTAAGCTCAGTTTCATTAAATCATTCAAGATATTTTTATCAAACGTAATATGCTGATATGTATTAGTGAGAGCTATTCAACTGCATCAAAAACTTCACCTTGCACATTCCTTTTCAAGAACAACAAGAGCCTGATTAATATGGAAACACTCTCAAGAGGCACGTAGATTCAAGTTGGTACAAATCATGACCCCTGGGTTAGGGAGGGGCCATTTTTTGGCCCCTTTTTGCCATCCATATGAAAATGCAAATTTTGAAACCACCATTTTACACATACACAAAACAAACCAATCATTTTCCAAATGATCATGATTTAAGGCTAAAGCATAAAATATTAGGGAGGTTATTGGAAGCAGTGTGATTAAACATATCAAATATTTAAAAAAAAAAAACATTTTGACCCCCTTTTTTGACCCCCTTTTCGGTTAAGCAAAATGAAAATTCCAAAACCTTACTGCACATCTACATGACACCACCAACCATCTCTTGCACATTCCTTTTCAAGAACAACAAGAGCCTGATTAATATGGAAACACTCTCAAGAGGCACGTAGATTCAAGTTGGTACAAAATACGCTTCTGAGTAAAATGTAAGAGGAGTTCAGGGAAGACGGGGCTTTTTGGACCCCCATTTGACTCCCCAGGGCAAAATTGAAATTCCAAAACCTTACTGCACATCTACATGACACCATCAACCATCTCCGTAGAGATAATTAGGCTACTGTGTAAAATGTAAGAGGAGTTCAGGGAAGATGTGGCTTTTTACAGAAAAAAAATATCATTTTTCGACCCCATTTGACCCCCCGGGCAAAATGAAAATTCCAAAACCTTACTGCACATCTACATGACACCACAAACCATCTCTTAAAAGATGATTAGGCTACGGAGTAAAATGTTTTTTGCATAAAAAACGTTATTTTCAACCCCATTTGACCCCCCGTGGCAAAATAAAAATTCCGAAACCTTACTGCACATCTACATGACACCACCAACCATCTCCCAAAAGATGATTAGGCTGCTGTTAAAAATGTAGGAGGAGTTCAGGGAAGAAAAGTGTGACAGATGGACGGACGGACGGACATGAGTGACAGCAATATACCCGAACTTTCTTTAGAAAGTGCGGGTATAAATAGTATTCTTTAATCTATAGAAACGTGTTTTCAACATTATATTGATATTCTGAACACATTCATTCACGGTATAGAAGACATCAATGGTACCTTGACAACAAAACTTAATCAAATTTAATGAAACATTCAAGTACAGGCAACCTATGCTAATAATTTTCAACTTATCACTTTAATTCAGCAATTAGCACGTAAAGGCTTCCACAACGTTACATGAATTAGTAATAGTTACTTTTATTTGTATGTAGACCATATAGATCCCGGTGGAGTTGAAATAAAACAAACAACAACAGAGAGTCTTCCGTATTTTTTAAATACATATATATATGTATGTTTTACAGACTATTGACGATTAAGACGACTGCTACTAATTAAACTGTACAAAAACCAGATGACTTGGGCTTTTCCATTGTATATGTTCCTTTCTTTGTAGTTTAATTCTGCTACATCTCCTAGATATGGTGTTTATGCCTATCAACTTATCGATGCTCAAGAACATGTACTAAGTAGGATAATTTTTTTACTGGGACAATATTTTGACAGGTAATTTAATGCTTTATGGATTTCAACAACCTCGTTTGAAGTCAGCATTATAACCTTGTAAGCAAACTTCTCCTTTCATTAAACTGTATTTTGTCTAACATGTTACGCCTTCATTTTATACTGAATTTGATAACAGAATATTCCATCTACCTGATCATTTAAAATACAAGTTAACAGCGAACGTGACCAGTCGACATCCTATCCGTACTCCTCCTTAGCCTCTTGAATTTTCGGGGTCTGTGCTTAAACTCTGTTCACATATGTGTATTGTTTTGGGTTTTTTTTTATGACTCTGCTTTAACTTCATCCGTTGCGTTATTTCCTGTTCTTTCAGTAATCGTATTCTCCATTAAGAAGTAAACTGCATATTTTGAACAATATTTCAGACTGTTTTTCTATTTTTTTTATATAATGAAATCTTTATTTGAAAGAACTGAATTTTTATCAGGTTGAACACACGCATGTATTTTATCCATATTTTTCGACAAAATACGGAGCTTCACATACACAAAAGCCACATACATAACTACTTTTCCCCTCACTATTTCAATATACCTGATCTGAAAATTAATAAGTTTTTTTTAAAAAGAGTTTCCAGCTTTCGTCTGAATATTTGTCCGTCAGTCATGTGCAGTGTGCTGCCTATAAACATTTCACAGTTTGTCTTCTTGGCCTTCGACTATTTGACCAATTTCAGATAACCTTGTCATGAATATCCATAAGAGAAAGAACTTAATTATTGTTTAACTGAAGAGTCATGCAATTATTTAAGTGGAAACAACCTAAGCCTGAAAAACTGTGGTCTATAAAAATCCTCACCTTAAGAACTAACATCTATGAGGATATTTTCACGTAGAAATATCCAAATCATTTTAAATTTTAATAATTTTTTTTATTATTTCGCTCTTAATTGAGTTGAACATAAAGTAACACTCTTGCTTATTGGCCAACCTTTGCACAGCAACTATGTTCATAGGGGAGACGAATCAAAGAAGCAGGGAAGAGAAAAGTTATTATGTATATATAAATATATTAAGAATATTACTTTTATTACACAAAGAAATTCACTTTTACAGACGAAAGAGACCTAAACACTATTCTATAGGCCCCTGATGACTTTCCTGTAAAGTGTTGTCTCTGTTATGTTCAGTAGCGTCTGTAGCAAGGACAATCTCCCCTACAAGCCATGGGGACCCCACTGTTGATAAAGAAAATAATGTTAAGTATTTTCCAAAATTATTTTCAATATGAAAATGCTTTCAAGAAAATCTTATTTTTTTTCCAAACTTTTTTCTGTTAAAACCTTTTTCATCGTGTAAATATCAATTATGCCAACTCTTCAAAGTAACGAAATTGATCCTAACAATTAAAGTTTTTTTTCTACAAAGTGAATTTGATCTTCGATAAATTATATAGAAATACAACGTTTTTAAAATATTAAAATAATGTGCTTATTTTTGTAACATACGCGCATGCCAGACATCCAGCATTGGTGTACGTCACTCCATTTACACCACACACAGGATCAACATATTGAGCACAGGCACATCCTCCATTGCCTATATACCACCCTAAAACGGAATTGAACAATTTAATGCAAATAAAGCATTTCAAATGATACCCTAACGTTTTAATTAAAAACAAAAAGTAGAATTCTTAATTTCCAATTCCGTAATTGATTGATGAAAAAATAAACTTTTTCACTAGTAGGACTAGGTTTTAATTAAACATTGCTTAACAGTGTTAACGGTAAACTATGTACCGCATTGAACATTACAAAATAGTACTTATTTTTACCCGTTTTATAAGAATATTCTACAGATATAGATGAACAATGAAATGCAGAAAGAGTTGACAAAGTAACTTACTGAAAAAATGCAGAAAAAAACTGGTTGGTATATACAAAGAAGAATAATTTTTTTTACTCAGTATCATTATAAATATATTATTGAGTATTATTTCAGATGATTACTTATCTTAGGAATAATTCGTATAATGAGTGTTCCTTTTAAACATTATGTTTAAGATTTGTCTAAAATGGGTAAAAACTCAATGAAGACAAGGATGTAGATTTATGGTTTTTGTCTACCCTTTGCTTGAAAATCCATACACTTAACCTTGGAAAATCATTGTTCAAACCTTTGATATACAATTAAATCAAAAGATCAAGATCTTGCATTTTAAGATAAGCCAAAAACTTTCATACTGTTAATTGAATGTTAATTAGATTATAGAATAAGAATTTATTTTTTTTCTTTAATAAAATAAAAAAACACATTATTTTAAATGATTCTGAGTGATAACTTAATCATTATCATTGAACTTCTTTGTATACCAATTGCAGTTTTCGAGTATATATCTTAAAATATTGAAATTTTGCCTTATGTTGGTAAAACTCAATGAAACTCAGTAAAGAGAAGGTTGTTGGTTCATGACATTTGTCTGTTCTTTGCTTGAATAAATTTTATTCTTTGAAAAGGTAGAACTTGGTAAAAAAATTCCTGTTGCTTTATGCCGGTTAATAAAGTTATATCAAAATCTTTTTATAATATGTACAACTAAAAAAAAGCCCTGTTAAAATTAATCTACCTTCACTTGAGGCTACCAAGAACAGGGCCACACACACCAATACCACAGAACTTCCAATAAACATTCTGGATAAGCATGATGATAATTTTAGATATAAATTTTTATATTCTCTATTTTAGGAATGACTCTAATTCTTGGCCAAATTATTCGATTATAACCTGGTTTGGGTCAGTTAACGTTTTTTTTATAATCCGCTTCTGGAATAATTTGGCCAAGAATTAGAGTCATTCCATATATATAATTTTAAAATAATTAAACAACTGTGGGCGTAAAATGTGTTGCTTTTTATGAGTTCAAATTTGCCGCTCAATAATACATCCTTAGTAACGGAAGTGATGAGAAACAAGGGGAGGTAATAACTGATACACAGATCTAGCAGCCATGATTGTTTACATGAGGTAAGATCGAGCTACTGTTTGAAGTTAAAGGGACATTTATTAAATCTGGAATTTTCCATGAATGTTGAGGACTGGAAAAGAGGAATTGCATGGATACAGCTGGTTGTCAAGGGGGTGTGTCCCCATACCAAACCTGGTTATTGAAAAATACTTTGCGTTCCTTTTTGGAAATCAACCAACTAGAGAGACTAGAATACAAACAAAAATAAATTATTTATAATTGATGTTAGCTCATCCTACTATAGGGAGTTTTATTCTGCTGACTTGGATTTCCAATATTGAAAGTACTAATTTGGAAAATTTGTCAAGGCTCCTCAAACCACTGATGGTCGTGCCATCATCATGCACCTTGATAATTTAATCTACTGATGTAATTATGAGTACTTAAGTAATTATGAGGATACAAAAGGTTTTATGCATTAAACTATGCATTCCAAAAATACATCTTAATTAAGAGCATTTTTCCTTTAATAGCTTATATTCATTAAGCGATTGGTGATTCTCATATATGTTTGAAATGGACAACCAATAAATGTCCCACCACGTGTCTTGTAGCTCCGACCAATATTTTAATGAAGGCGACCACACGCATGTTTCCTTTTTCATCTTTTGACATATTGCATTCTTTCATAAAAGTACTATTACTTCTGTCAAATATTACTTTTTTTATTTTTATGATTCATTTTCACATTTCCTCCCTCTATATATGACAAGTATAAAAGTCATGGTGTCAAAGGCTAAAAAACTTAATATGTTTGGTTACCGGTTCTTGATATACCTGGCCTTCTGAAACAAAATGCATTAAGGTAGGATTCTTCTCATATTTCTTGTATTTATAGAACAAAATCAAAGAATCAATAAGACACTTTCACTAAGTGATGGTATCAGTTAAATTAAATTTGACCGTTTTATATTAGAAGCAAGGTTAAGTAAAGGTCATTATTATTTTTTTTTGGGGGGGGGGGCATTAAAAATTAATAAAAACTTTTGCAAATCATGCGATTCCTATTTTTATATCAAAAGAGATAATGTTTTCATTTTGCATAAAAAGATACATGCATTACCAAATAGGCTCTATAGCATGATATTAAAAATTGAACATAAATAATTTAGCTAAAATGAATTGGCTAATCCGAATTTATTTTCTCTATTTTCTTAAATTTTCAAGAGATATTAGTTATTTTTATATTTAATAAAGTTGCCGTATGAAGAAACAAGATACAAAAACAAATAGTTTTGATCCATTACCAAGAGAGATAATCACATTTTAGGGATGTTTGGCTGAAATATATACGTAATAAGATTGGAAGCAATCATAATTGTTGTTTGTTTGGTAAATCATATTAATTTGAAATGTTTTAAAACTTTAGCCTACTGTACTATATTAATCAACTTGATTTTCGTAAATTTTAGGATATATACCAGAACACTCCAAACGATTACCACATCTGGGAAGGGGCTATCCTTTAAAGATACTCCGAAATCTAATGACAGCCTCATTACATTACCAGTATGAACTTTGCTTCGCCTATGAGTGCAATATTCTGGACATGATATGAAGAATATTATATTTTTATTACCTTATTTTAAAATTATAGCACAGATTTCTATGTCTTTTTTGAAAGAAAGGTACCACACAGATATCAAAAATATATGATGAGAGAAAAATAATTCGGTTTTGAATACACTATATCAGATCAGAAGGGTCTGGAAAAGGGCAATGTACGGTATTCAGCTGAACTGGACACATTTCAAGACTTTAATTTCTTTGTTAATGTAAAGAGGAAATTATTTTGTCGTATTTACAACGCTATTAGATATTCTGAACACATTTTCATAAACATTAAAAATGAAAATTAACCATTGAAATGAACTAGATGCCTGTGAAAAATAATTTTTTTTTTTAAAAAGTTAATTTGAGTTAATTGCTATATTTCTTCTTACACAAATAATTAAATTCATCCATGTTTATATGCATTGGCAAAATGCCACTGTGATGGTATCAGTTAAAAATTTTTAATGCATCCCCCCCAAAAAAAAATAATAATGACCTTTACTTAACCTTGCTTCTAATATAAAACGGTCAAATTTAATTTAACTGATACCATATATAAAAGCAGAAAACACACACACACAAGTATCTATAAATATAATTAGAACATTACTTTTTGTTACTTTTTGTTACACAAGGAAATTTACTTTCACAGGCATAAGAGACCTAAACACCATTCTATAGGTCCCTGCTGACTTTTCTGTAAAGTGTTGTCTCCGTTATGTTCAGTAGGGTCTGTAGCAAGGACATGATCCCCTACAAGCCAAGGGGACCCCGCTGTTGATATGCAAAATAATGTTAAATCTTTTCCAAACTTGTTTTCAACATGAAAATGTTTTCAAAAAGATTTTCTTTTTTTTCGATACTTTGTTCTGTTGAAACGTTTTTGATCGTGCAAACCAGAATTATGCCAATTTTTCAAAGTAAGGAAATTGATCCTAACAATTAAAGTTTTTTTCTATAAAGTGAATTAGATCTTTAATAAATAATATAGAAATACAACGTTTTAAAAGTGTTAAAATAATGTGCTAATTTTTGTAACATACGCGCATCCCAGACATCCAGCATTGGTGTACGTCACTCCATCTACACCACACACAGGATCAACATATTGAGCACAGGCACATCCTCCATTGCCTATATACCACCCTAAAACGGAATTGAACAATTAAATGCAAATAAAGCATTTCAAATGATACCCAAACGTTTTGATTAAAAACAAAAAGTAGAATTCATAAAATTCTATTCCGTAATTAATGGATAAAAAATAAACTTTTTCACTAGTAAGACCAGGTTTTAATTAAACAATCCTTAACTGTGTTAACGGTAAACTATGTACCGCATTGAAAATTACAAAATAGTACTTATTTTTACCCACTTTATAAGAATATTTTACAGATATAGATGAACATTGAAATGCAGAAAGAGATGACAAAGTAACTTACTAAAAAAATGTAGAAAAAACTAGTTGGTATATACAAAGAAGAATATTTTTTTTTTACTCAGTATCATTATAAATATATTATTGAGTATTATTTCAGATGATTACTTATCATGGGACTAATTCGTATAATGAGCGTTCTTTTTGAACAGTATGCTTAAGATTTGTCTAAAATGGGTAAAAACTCAACGAAGAAAGGGATGTTGATTTATGACTTTTGTCTACCCCTTGCTTGATAATTCATACACTTAACCTTGGAAAATCATTATTCATACCTTTGAAAGAAAATTAAATCAAAAGATCAAGATCTTGCATTTTAAGATAAGCCGAAAATTTTCATAGTGTAAATTGTATGTTAATTAGATTTTAATCTATAAAACATAAGAAACTGACAATATTTCTCTGTTGATTCAGGCGTGTGTAAAATATTTATTCATGAATACTTGATGTGGCAGTGCTCTATTTGACACAAACAGATAGCAAGGTTGGACATTAATAGATCATTAACATTGATAGGTCATTGTTTAAAAAATGAGTCAAAATATATAACAATTCAGAACACCTAACACAATTAAACTCTGTGTACTATGATCAAAAACGTGTAGCAAAAACCATCGGTATAACTATGTTACAGTTTTACAACACTTCTTTTATTTTGCTTCATTGTTCCTTGCTAACTCATCTATTTTGTATTTAGAATAAGTAGTTATTTTTTTCCTTAAGTAAAACTGAAATAAAATTAAGACTTATTTTAAATGATAACTTAATAATTATCATTGAACTTCTTTGTATACCAATTGCAGTTTTCGAGTATATCTTAAAATATTGAAATTTTGCCTTAAGTTGGTAAAACTCAATGAAAATCTGTGAAGAGAAGATTGTTGGCTCATGACATTTTCTATTCTTTGCTTGAATTAGGGAATAACTATCTTCTAATTTGGTATTTGCGACCGTTAATGCTGATTTAACGGTCGCAAACTGAGTTTTACCGGCGACGCGTAAGCGGAGCCGGTAAAACGGAGGTTTGCGACCGTTAAATCAGCATTAACGGTCGCAAATACCAAATTAAAAGTTTAGTTATTCCCATTCTAATGCAATCCATGCATTTTGTTTGTTGTTTACGTCTTATTTTGTTAAATTTTGTTACATGAAATACGTCACGGAGCATTGTATTTTTGCGTCGCTCTATTATGACGTCACAATGAAAAAGCTTTCAGCTCGTTAATGCTCGTTTTACTGCTTCAAACATCAGTGCAATAGCCAATCAAAGAGTGTTTTACAAAACAATTGCATTAGAATAAATGTTATTCTTTGAAACGGTAGAACTTGGTGAAAAATTCCTGTTGCTTTATGCCGGTTAATAAAGTTATATCACAATCTTTGAATAATGTGTACAACTAAAAAAAGAAAAAGCCCTATTATTATTGACCTACCTTCACTTGGGGCTACCAAGAACAGGGCCACGCATACCAATACGAAGGTACTTCCACCAAACATTCTGGATAAGTTCTGATGATAATTGTAGACATAAATTTTAATATTCCCTATTTATAATTGATGTTAGCTCCTCCTACTACAGGGAATTTATTTAGCTGATTTGAATTTCCAATATTGAAAGTACCTATTCGGAAAATTTGTCTAGGCTCCTCAAACCACTGATGGTCGTGTCATCATCATTCACCTTGATAATTAAATCTACTTATGTAATTATGAGTACTTATGTAATTATGAGGATACAAAAGGTTTTGTGCATTAAAATATATGCTTTCCAAAAAACCATCATAATTAAGAGCATTATTCTTTTAATAGCTTATATTCATGACGCGATTGGTGATTCGAATACATGTTTGATATGGACAACAAATTAATGTTCCACCACGTGCCTTAAGATCTGACCGGCATTTTAATGAAGGCGACCAACACGCATGTTTCCTTTTTCATCTTTTGACATATTGCATTGTTTCATCCAGGTACTGTTTCTTCCGTCAAATATTACTTTAAATTTCATTTTCACATTTCCTCCCTCCCCCCACTCTCTCTCTCTCTCTCTCTCTCTCTCTCTCTCTCTCTCTCTCTCTCTCTCTCTCTCTCTCTCTCTCTACATGATATATGATAAGTATTTAAGTCATTGTGGCCTTCTGAATCAAAATGCATTGAGGTAGGATTCTTCTCATATTTCTTGTATTTATAGGTCAAAATCAAAAAACAATAAGACACTTTCACAAAGTTATGGTATCAGTTATATTAAATTTGACCGTTTTATATTAGAAGCAAGGTCAAGTAAAGGGTCATTATCTTTTTTTAGGGGGAGGGGGCATTAAATAAAAAAAATGTTGCAAATCATGCGATTCCTATTTCTATTTCAAAAGAGTTAATGTTTTCATTTTGCATAAAAAGATATTACCGAATAGTGTCTATAACGTGATGTTAAAAATTGAACATAAATAATTTAACTAATCTGAATTGGCTAATCCGAATTTATCTTCTCTTTTTTCTGAAAATTTCAGGATATATTAGTTATTTTATATTTAATAAAGTAGTAAAATGAAGATACATGATAAATAACAAAAATTTTGATCCATTACCAAGAGAGATAGACACTTTTACGGATGTTTGGTGGAAATATATACTTTAGATTGGAAGCTTTAAAGGCAATCAAAATTGTTGTTTGTTTGGTAAATTATATTAATTTGAAATGTTCAAAAACTTTAGTCTACTTTACCATATTAATCAACTTGATTTTCGTAAATCTTGAATATATACCATAGCACTCCAAACGATTACTATATCTGTTTTAGGGGAGCGGTTATCCCCAAAAGATCCTCCGAAACCTAATAACAGCCTCATAACATATCAAGTATGAACTTTGCATCGCCTGTGAATGCTAGAAATATATTCTGCTAGGTATCAAAAGACCCATTGATTCTATTTTAACCAATTTCTTAAAAAGTACCGGAGAAAAAAATATGAATTATATTACTATTTTGACAACAATGAATATATAGGAAAAATAACAAGTTTTGGCATGTTTGTGTCATATTTTGTAAAAAAAAAAAAAAATCGGGGAATCCTATATATTGGTCACTTGGGGGCTTACATTTTGGTCTGTATTTATGCCATCTAAGTGCAATAAACAAGCATGTAACAGTCTATTATAAAATGCAGTGTAACTTTTGTTCCATAAATAGCAAAGGGCTGATATTTGGACACGTATATAGGGAGTGTCCATTCGTTATGTACTACAAAGGTCAAGGTCATATCAAGAGGTCAAAGGTCAAATATTGTGACGTCATCTACTGAATCTTTAAGTTTTTTGGCCATTGAAATTTTTTAATCGCCAAAATATCTGAAACCACAGATTAAATTTTCTTTATTTTTACACATTTTATTCTAGGACCCATTTGAATTGTTCTGTTGAATTTTTTTTGTAAAAATTTAATTATACATTTTCTCTTGACCTCTGAAAGTTGTTCGGATATTTACATGTGAATTTTATATCCCGATGCTGTGTAATTTTTACTTTATATCTACTCAAATTTTCAAGTATCAATTTGACTTACTGGTTTAAAGTATCAAAAGGTTATCTTTTTTAAAATTATTACACAAATTTGCAATAGATCAATCAATAATTGTAAAATAAGGCTAATTCTCAAGTCGAATGTCTGATTTCACAATCTTCTTACAGGGGTCTGATAGGCCATATTTCAGACTATGTGGGCAAAAAATGTGTGGTTGAATTTCTTTCATATCATATATAAAGAGAGATTTTGTATCTTAGAACCAAATAGCAAAGTTTCAGAATAATTGAATATAAGGAAAATTTTGGCCTATCTATTGGGTCCTACCTTAATAGGAAGAAAATGGATATTTTTATTACCGGTACCTTTTTTTTCAAAATTATGGCACAGATTTTTATGTCTTTTTGCCGAGAAGTGTACCACACAGATATCAAAATATATAAAGAGAGAAAAAATAATTAGGTTTTGAATAAACGATATCATATCAAGAAGGGCCTGGAAATGGGCAACGTACGGTATTCATCTAA
>NW_026931013.1:0-4585 GCF_032062105.1 Saccostrea cuccullata | reverse complement strand
AACATTGAATGTTCAAATTTTGCTGGTTTGAAGTGATAACTTTTGTCAACTTCATGATGTAAAAGTCATCCAGATTTCTGCAGAATTCAATAAAATACAAATGAAATTTTTTTAAGGGAATGAAGCTTATTTCAACTTTGTTATCCAATATAACATAACGGGGCATTTCCTTAAAAACCCGCAAGCGGTTTAAAAAAAAGCGTAAACCCCCAAGTTTTGTTATTGGATAATATAAGTTGAAATAAGCTTCATTCCTTATAATTTAATTTCAATGTAGACATAAAAAATTTTTCCTCCAAAAAGGCTTCAATTTGAGCATTTTTATTAAACAAGAGGCCCAAGGGCCTTGAATCCTCTCTAAAAAGTAAATCTATCACTTCTATTTGAAGCCTCTAACCCTGAGTATCCTAAGACCCAAGTTGCATCAACTGACAAAGTTTGATGATTCTTGGCCAATTAGGACTGATAATATTTTTAAAAAAAGCTATACAAACCATAAGTACATCACAGTAATCTATATTAAGATTGAAGTTTTCTGAGGACTCAAGATGCATTAATAAACAAAGATTGAAGATTTAAGCTAATAATTTTGAGATATTTAAAAGTAGGTCACCGTGACCTTTTTTTTGCTACATTCTTTGAAAACCTGAGATACATTCTCCAACAACCAAATATGCATCAACAAACAAATTTTAGTAATTCTAAACTAGTTATTACCATAAATACTTAAATAAAGCCATAAAATGTCAAAAAATTAGGTCACCATGACCTACTTTTTGGACATCATTTCCAAAAACCCAAGATGCATCAACATACAAAGTTTGATGATTCTGAGCCAATAAGTACTGTAGACACTTAAAAAAAAACATAAAATGTTAAAAGAGGCCCCCGTGACCTACTTCTTGGTCGTCACTCTCCAAAAACCCCAAAGATGCATCATCTCACAAAGTTTGATGATTCTAAGCCAATAAATACCTAATATTTTTGTATAAAGCTATAAAATGTAGAAAGAAGGTCACTGTGACCTACTTTTTGGTTGTGACTCTCCGAAAACCCAAGATGCATCAACTCACAAAGTTTGATGATTCTAAGCCAATAATTACCATAGATATTTAAATAAAGCCATAAAATGTCAAAAGTAGGTCACCATGACATTTTTTTGGACATATTTCCAAAACCCAAGATGCATCAACTTATAAAGTTTGATGATTCTGAGCCAAGAAATACCTAATATACTTAAATAAAGCTATAAAATGAAAAAAGTAGGTCACTGTGACCTTTTTTTGGTTGTCACTCTCCAAAACCCAAGATGCATAACTCATAAAGTTTGATGATTCTAAGCCAATAATTACTGTAGATATTTAAATAAAGCCAAAAAATTAAAAGTAGGTCACCTACCTTTTTGTTATTTAAAACCCAAGATGATATCTCACAAAGTTTATACTAAGCCAAAAAATACCTGATATATTTAAATAAACCCATAAAATTTAAAAAGTGGTCATTATGACCTTTTTTGGTTGTCACTCTAAAACCCCAAAGACGAATCAACTCATAAAGTTTGATGATTCTAAGCCAATAATTACCATAGATATTTAAATAAAGCCATAAAATGTCAAATGTAGGTCACCGTGACCTATTTTTTTGTCATTATCTCCAAAACCCAAGATGCATCAACTCACAAAGTTTGATGATTCTAAGCCAAAAAATACCTAAGATACTTAAATATTTCCATAAAATTTTGAAACTAGGTCATCGTGACCTATATTTTGGTTAAAAATTTTTAAAGTCACAAGATGTATCTGCTGACCAAGTTTGATGATCCTACGTCTAAAGGTTATCAAAATAAGCCTTTTAAACAATTCAAAAACAAATTCCTGCAAAATACAAAAAGTAGGTCACAGTGACTTACTTTTTCATAAAAATGTTTTAAGGTCTCAAGATGCATCAATTTACAAGATTTGATGATTCTAAACCTCTCAGTGTCTGAAATAATTGGTTTAATTGTTTTAAAAAGAATTAGTCATAAAGTTCAAAAAGTAGGTCACGGTGTATTTTAGGTTGACTTTTCAAGGACCCAAGATGCATCAACTGACAATGTTTAAATCATAGGCCTTAAAGCCCCCAAAATCCCTCAAATTAATCTGAAAACAAATGTTTACAAAATTTAAAAAGTAGGTCACCTACCTACTTTTAGTTAACATGATGTGAAGTCCTGAGATGCATCAACTTACAAGATTTGATGATCCTAGTCCTAATAGTAAGCAAAATATAAACGATTTCTTTAAATTTTAAAATTCAGGTCAACTTTGAAGTGACCTTGAGACCACGCCCTTTGCCCCAGGGTCATGGTTAAAATTTTTAATCTTCAACATATCCTGATCATTGTATGTAAGTTTGGTGAAAATCTGGCTGGTGGTTCTGGAGAAGAAGATTTTTTTGCAACCAGTACTTTTGGTTTTGTTTTCCTGATTATCTCCCCTTGTTTTAGGGTCCCAACCCTTATTTTAGTATAAATGGTAGCCCTTGGGCCAAGGATACCCTGCGACAAATTTGACACAGATTGGCCAAAGGGTTCTTGAGTTATGGCCCATATTCTGAAAAGTTAACGCACACCGCACACCGCACACCGCACAAATGCCCATAGCATTAGCTCTTTGAGCCTTCGGCTGAGAAGAGCTAAAAAAACCGTCACGCGGAGTAATACGTTTTTGACGTAACTCATTGTAACCTAGGCAAGTTATGTTATACAAAATATTATATGTTCCTCAGAATCATAGTTAATAGGAAATTAAATTATTAAGTGATAAATAAATTTTGAATTAAAATTTCGAGGTGCTCTGGGTCTCCATTCAAAGTCTAATAATGAAGTCATAATTGTAATTAAACATTTGAAATTGAATCAGATTTTACATTTCTCAGTTCACATTTAGTAAAGGATTAGAAATATGCTAACAATAAATATCAATGACGCATCTTTTGTTTAATTCTTAGCCTGTCCACGAACTTTACGGACAACCCTCATACTGGGTATTCCTATTTTTTCAGATGGCGTTATCTAAAATTGATATTCCTCGCACAGCCCAGCACTTTTTAGAATGCAGCATTGAAAAAAATGACTGTGAAAGAAACTGTGAGTTCTATTGCAACCCTTGTCATCAAAGATTGTGTAAACAATGCAGCGATGAACATCTGAAAAGTCCAGAATACAAGAACCATGAGGTGGTCCTTTACCAGCAACAAACAACAACTTCCTGTGGAGAAATGCAAGATCCACCCCACTAAAGATGTGGACATGCTCTGTGAAGAATGCCAAGTTCCGTTATGTTCTAAATGTGCTATGATGGGAGACCACGAAAGGCATAAATTTGTTGATCTTGAAGCAGTCTACACAGAAAAATTTGCACTCATCCAACAGGAAATTTCCAAAATTCATGAGTATTTTCTCCCCACATCACAAGATTTACAGAAAGAGATTAAAAAAGATTCCTCAGAAATCAAACGCCTTATGGACAACATCAGAAAATCCTTGAAGACTGAAGGTGAGACCCTGAAAAGTCTGGTGGACACAGTCATATCTGATAACCTGAAGCAGCTAGACCAGATAGAGCATTCACTGTTAGAAGATTTAAAAACCCAAGACAGGACCATGGATGATTACATCACTTATCTTAATAACCTTGTCAAAGAGCTCCACAGATGTCTATCTTCTACAGAACCACCGAAATTAATATCTGAGAGGATCTGAGATACCAGAGACAACAAAACCAGTCACACCAGGATTTACTGCTGGTCAAATCAGCGAAAGTGATGTCACCAAATTACTTGGTAAAATACAGGTCCCCAACACTAAAGCTGAGAAGAGAGAAATTAGGCCCATTGAAAGTGTCTACAATACAGCAATGAAACCTACACATAAACAGATGAAAGAAGACAGAAAGAAATCTGACAAGAAACAAACAATGTCTCTATCTGCCTCTGTCACCAACGTCCGGGAGTTCAATGTACCAGGCGTTGATGATGAAGTATACCATGTATCACTAGATCAATCAGACAGACTCTGGGTCAGTGATCAGTATGGTAATCTTGTCCAAACAGATCTACAGGGGAATGTCATACAGAAGATACAAACCAGTGGTGGACTTGGTTACCACACAGTCACACAAGACAGGGATCTGATCTTTACAGACAAAAACAAGAAAGTCATCAATAGGATAAAACAGGATAATAATATCACCGAATTCATTAAAACTGGAGACTGGAGACCACTCAGCATACACTCCTCCCACATCAACGGGGACTTACTGGTGGGGATGTCTGATTATAGCGAGGGTAAAGTCACCAGGTACAACAAGACAGGAAAAGAACTACAGAACATACAGAGGGATAACAAAAGACAGGAACTGTATAATACACCACACTATATCACCGAAAACATCAATGGAGATATCTGTACATCAGAACATGGTACAGGAGTAGTGGTAGTGAATAAATCAGGACAACACAGGTTCTCCTACACAGGTCAGGGGTCAATGTTCTCTCCCTTTGGAATCTGTACTGATGTCCTCGGTACATCCTGGTGTGATGA
>NW_026931012.1:0-44874 GCF_032062105.1 Saccostrea cuccullata | reverse complement strand
GAAATGTATTGCTTTATTCACTTCTTTGTAAATAGCTTGTCTCATCTTAAAATATCGTATGTATGCTCTATCTATCTTATCAGTTGGCAAACATAAACCCATCTGCCGGTATTCGAGGTATGTTGCTACATAAGTAAGGAAAGATGACGATGAAAAAGTTAAAAAAAGTCATCATGTTAACCATAAAGATTTGTTGTTAAGTTACTATAAGTAACATCTTGTTCTTATAAATCATCCTGTGACACACAAGCGTCAAACTCTGTTGCATCTTTTACTTAGAACTCAAAGGAATACAAAATCAAAGGATGACTCAAAATGAAAATTGTTAATTGATAAAATGTCGTCGATATACATGTACGAGTATCTAAATTATAGACACTATCTTAGCACGCTTTCCATTAATGTTGCCTTCCCGGCGACGGAAACGGTGACGTTATAGTGGAAAGGTTGGAATGCCTTCTTTTTCATATGACTAATTATGGGTTTCATGTCCTTGAGAGATATTTAACGTGTTGTCCCATGTCTACCCGGTTTATTCCCCGAACGTCTATACTACCTTATATAAACATTGTAATTATCGAACTCAATTAAGAGGACAAGAGTAACGCAGATGATGGTGTAATTAATGAATTTTTTATTAAATGTAAAGAAGTTATGATTCCTATGCTATGTAAATTATTTAACAATATTTTTGATTCTGGGAACACTGTGTGTATCCAGATAGCTGGTCAAAGGGATGTATTGTACCAATTTTCAAAAAGGGCGAATTACATGACCCAAATAATTACAGAGGCATAACTTTGGTTAGCTGTCTAGCGAAACTATTTACGTGTATTTTGAATAATAGATTGTTAGAATGGGACCAAAAATATAATATTAATACAGACGCTCAATTTGGTTTTAAGCCAGGTGCAAGTACAATTGACGCTATTTTTATTTTACAAAGTTTAATTAACAAGAGATTGAGAAACAAAAAGAGATTATATTGTTGCTTTGTAGATTATTCAAAAGCTTTTGATTTAATTGACAAATCTAAGTTATGGTACAAGATACAAACAGAGGGTATACAAGGAAAAATGTTATGTATTATTAAGTCGTTATATAAGAATGTTAGAGCCTGTATAAAACACCAAGGTACGTTTACTGACACATTTCGTATATCTTCGGGTGTTTTGCAGGGGGAAATATTATCGCCTGTATTATTTTCCATGCATCTAAATGATTTTGAACGACATTTTATTGAAAATAATTGTGCTTCAGTTGAACTTCAAATGATTAATTTGTTTCTAATAATGTACGCAGATGATACAGTTTTAATAGCAGAATCAGTTGAAAGTTTACAAGAAATGTTGATCACTCTGTATAGCTATACAAAGGAATGGAATTTAACTGTAAATGTACAAAAAACGAAAATTGTAGTTTTTAGAAATGGAAAGCATGTAAGAGATGAAGAAAAATGGACATATGATGGTAAAAATGTGGAAGTTGTAAATCAATTCAATTATTTAGGATTATCATTTAACTATAATGGTAAATTCTTATCTACACAGAAGCACTGTGCAACACAAGGTAACAAGGCATTGTTTAGTATTTATAGTAAGATGAAAGATTTAAATTTCAATGCTGAGACTCAGATCAATGTTTTTGATACTTATGTTAAAAGTGTGTTATGCTATGGAGCTGAACGAGCCATAGCGCATTTGATAGTCACTTTCGCCTACTCTAGTAGTGATTTTTTAAATATTTGTGTAACAAAAATTTTGTCATACATTCTTAGTATATACATGCCTTAAAGCAACTCACACAAAAATAATACTCAATTATTAATAGTTGCTTCATATGATATTTATAAAAATCATTCAGTTTATACGGAGAATATAGTAAATACTGAGGTACCCCCCTAAACAATGACAAACTGTAGGAAAAGACAACCCTTAACCAGAAAAACAACTTCTGAATGATTTTATTAGGATATGACTGCACTTCATTACGCTTAGATAATTTTGGTTAAAGGTGGTCTTCATACTGAAAATGTTGAAAATATGTATTTAATTTTTCTTCTAAAATTATTTCAAAATTCAACAATCTGTCTTAATTTTATCCATATGATAACCAAGACTTCGTGGCATAGTGGTATGATTGCTGGATTGAAGATATAATGATCGTGAGTTCGAGTCTCATAGTGTGTGTACTACGATTTCATTATTTTTTTTCTCAGGTGCATTTTCCTATGTTTTTTATTATTATTTTATAATACATGTATAAACAATTTTTAAAAGAGAGATATATATAATGCAACATTACACATTGAAAGTATCTTTGGGAAAAACAGTCTTAAACTATTTTAATGAACAAAAGTCATAGCTGCTAGCCTGTTTTATTTTTAAAATATTAAAACAATCTTGTTTAGAATAAGAGTATTGAACTAGTAAAATGATTGTCATATAACAAACTTGCAACTATGAAAATATAACACTGGTCCACATATGCTTACACACATGTAGTTTGATCTTGAATTGAAAAAATACAATACATGCATCTATAAATAGAAACAGGTGATTTCCTTTTAAATACTTGTGTAGGCCGAGTCGTCGGTAAGGCAGCTATGGCTCTTTGTATCATTAAATGGGCTTTTGAGCTTGGTTTTCATAAAGGTCCAGATGTTGAAAGAGTACATATGAATTTTTGTAAAAGAATACTTGGTGTGAGAAAAAATACCTGTAATAGTGCTGTTTATTATGAGTTAGGTAGAATACCACTAGATATATACAGAAAGCGCAGAATATTAAAATATTGGTTAAAATTAAGAAAAAGTAATAATTGTATTTTGAGTGCATGTTATCAAGATATGGTAGAGAATAAAGATCCCTGGGTTATGAGTATAAAAAAATGAAATGTACACTCTAGGTTTAGCTGACTTGTTTCATAGTAATCAAAAAGATAGCATTTTATTAGACATAACATACAATAGAATGTGTGACGTTTTTAAACAGAAGGCGATATCTGATATATGTAAGTCACCAAAATGTATGTTATATAAGCATTTAGTTGATTATTTTTGTTTACAAGGTTATTTAAAGAAACCCATCCATGTAAAATATAGAAAAGCAATTTCATGTCTTAGACTTTCAGCACATAATTTAAAGATTGAAACTGGAAGATACGAGAACTTAATAAGGAGTGATAGGAAATGTGTTCTGTGTAATTTAAATGATATTGAAGACGAATTTCATTTTTTATTCATTTGTCCAGTTTTTCACGATTTAAAAAACAAGTTCATCAAACATTACTACTCCCAAGACCAAGTGTCTTCAAGTTAATACAATTATTCTGTAGTACAAATACCAAAGATGTAAATCAGTTAGGGAAATATATATATCATGCTAATAAATTACGAATGGAATGTTTAAATCAATTAGCTATATAATAAAATGTATTTAAAACATTTTTGTGACGTCAACTTTTGTTAAACCTGGTTCAATAAATTTGTTATTGTCATGCACCCCGTCCAATAAGTTACCTGTAGGAGTCCAATAAGATTCAACTTATTGGACAGGTACAGGTAACGTTAAAATGAGAACAAAGGGCGAGGCAAATAAGTAAACACCACTTAAAAGGCAATGACAAATTAAACAATTTAATATGAACAATGTAGGAAATTAGTAGCGTTAAATGTTAATATTTCACAAAAAATCCTTTGAAAATGGCACAGATAATCCAGTGAATTGAATGTCTCAGATACATTATTGTAAACGCATACGTGGCTCCGATCATAAATTTCCTAAATTAACCGTTCATTACTATATAATAGATTCATTTCACAATGATTGATCCACGGAACATATAAAGAATCCAACGGACACAAAAGATGAATGAGAAGCATGTATTTTCTTACGCACAACCTTTGGCTTTTTGTGTATTGAAATATCCATTTTTCCGCATTTAGCACAAAATTTAGCTCAAGAAATTCCAACGGAATCTGTAATTTCGTTCGGTGATTAATGATCATTTGTCCAACTAGTCCTGCGTCGTTTAAGCGAGTATCTGTCGTTTTAAGGAGTGGCTGGAGTAAAATACTTCCGAGTTCGAAACCTGCTCACAAAAGAGAATTGTATTTTTAAAAAATACATCAGGAATAATCTCCCAATTTCAAAGAAAATGCTTAAACAGTTGTTTGAGTAAAATCCTTCAAATCCTATTGCTTTACAAAAATTACCTTTTAACGGGAACTGTTTCTTGCAAATTCCGAAACATAAGAATATATATCCGGATTACACAGTAAAAACCTGAACTGAGGCATCTTGGTGTAATCGATAAATGGCATCGTCAAAACAGCCGATTCTAAAGGTCTTTTTTTCAAAATTAAAATGTACGTCGTCATCCGTGGTCGTTGCGTTGTAAAATGAATAAATTGTACAGAATTTAGTAGAATTTACTTTTACGCATGCGTAGTATATATAAAAAATGTCGCAATGCGGATAAATAAGACGAAACAAAGTTAATGTTCATATTTATCGATATAAAACACCTCTCGATGATTCCAACTATTAATAAAGGCAGAATAAAAAAACAAAACTCGTTTTCTTTGGCCTAACTTGATGAACAGTGCCAGGTAGTCATCCAAGCAGAACGAGACCTTACCTGTGGCTGTCCAATAAGTTAACAATAGACGTGTTCGACAGTGGTGAAATGTTTTCAAGTAAGTTATAAGCCTCAAACTGACCATTATGTCAGATATTAGACTCTCCTCGGCGCTAACGCGCCTCGGGTCGTCTAATATCTGACATAATGGACAGTTTTCGGCTTATAACCATTACGTATTACTAGTTGGTAAGTTTATAACATGTTATTGCACTATGTATGTAATTGATAAATACAATGTTGTACTTATGATGCTTATGGGATGGGGGTACGTCCCACGGAATAAAGAACTGATAGGAAAAAAGAGGCCCTCTGAGAGGCACAGGTAGCGTTTACCTGTGATACCTGTATTATCTTGATTTAATTGTCTAATTTAAGGTAATCCGATCCTCGGGTTCATAAATTTAGCAGTTAAGTAATCGAAAATACTCATAAAAATATCTCTGAATCGAAAGTATTGTAAATTTACACACAGAATTTCTTTAAAGTTAATCATATTATACAGGGAAAATTGACAAATCTCCGATGGATGTATATTCAAAAAAAAAACCCCGAATAGGGATATGTATTGGTTATAAGCCGAAAATTGTCCATGAGGTCAGATATTTGACGACCCGTGGCGGGTTCGCGCGGAGGAGAGTCTAATATCTGACATAATGGTCAGTTTGAGGTTTATAACTTACTTAAAACGTTTCACCACTGTCGAACACTTCAATTGTTAACTTATTGGACAGCCACAGGTAAGGTCTCGTTCTGCTTGGATGACTACCTGGCACTGTTCATCATGTTAGGCCAAAGAAAACCAGTTTTGGTTTTTCTTCGGTCTTTTTTAATAGTAGGAATTATCGAGAGGTGTTCTATATCGATAAATATGAACATTAACTTTGTTTAGTCTTATTTATCCGCATTGCGACATTTTTTATATATACTACGCATGCGTTAAAGTCAGTTCTACTAGATTCTTTACAATTTATTCATTTTACAACCAAACGACCAAGGGTGACGACGTACATTTTAATTTTGAAAAAAAAGACCTCCAGAATCGCCGGTGTTTTGACGATGCCATTTATCGATTACACCAAGATGCCTCAGTTCAAGTTTTTACTGTGAAATCCGGACATATATTCTTATGTTTCGGAATTTGCAAGAAACAGTTTCCGCTGACAGGTGAATTTTGTAAAGCATTAGGATTTGAAGGATTTTACTCAAACAACTGTTTAAGCATTTTATATCACCGTGCCATAGCGTTACTATGATGCAATTATTCCGTAACGTATGATGAAACTATTCCTTATGGAGTTTTTACATGGAGATTTGACCAAGGTAAGTTAATGTCGCATTTGTATGCCTTAAACGCAAAATAGCCCTAATTGTGTTAGCCGTTGCATTATAGGAATGGCACAGGCATCTGTTGACATAACGGACAATGCCCAGTAATGCGCCGTTTTCTTAAACACTTTGCACTTTCATAATAGAGAGGCTAAAAAGTTCGATTTATTCATAGAACTTTTTTCCTAATCATATAACAAGATCAGCTTCAAGTTTACCATAATGAAAATTCGTTGTTTTTCCATTTTACTCTAGAATTGTGATGAAAATATTTATTTAATCGCTTTTAACATGGGTTTTTAGAAGTAACGTATGATGCAACGATTCCCATCATCAGTAACGTGCGATGCAACTTTTCTTTAACAATCGTATTATTAGACCAATATGTTGGATTTCTTTACTAGGACACGTTTCAAAGTAGGGTAATAAAATTACTCATTGCTTTCTTTTTATCACAGAATACCAAATGGTTAAGAAAAAAGCAAAACTTGACTAAAGAATGGCTCAGAGAAAAAGTACAGCAAGAACGTCATTTCATCCCCTTACTCAACTCCGAAAAGAAGAAAATTTTCTACCCCATTTTAATCCAAAAATTGACATGTTGATGCCCCAAACAGAAACACTGTAAAAACTCCATAAGGAATACTTTCAACATACGTTACGGAATAATTGCATCATGGGAACGCTATGGCACGGTGGTAAAGGCATTAGCAGGGAGAGGGCCAAAATAGACTTTGCCTGTTGCCCAAGCCCAGTTTACTTTAATTTATTTGCGAATAAAATTTTGTATAAATAAAAAAAGAAATTGTGATTAGGATCTATCGCTTGATTTTGCCAGTTTTCTTTAACCTGCGAAGCTGAGGTATTATGGCATGTATTCAGAGAACACTTAATTTTATACATTTGTTGCCAAGTTTGATGATTTATTACACTCTCCTAAAATTGTTTTTAAATTTGAGATCATAGGCGCTTGGTTACAGGATAGTTTATTTTGTGTATTATGTGTGTCTGAATACCCTCATTAAGGTAAAAATAAAAATTCGCCGAAATTAGCACGTTTTAAAAAATGTCATATTTAGTCACCTTGCCATAGCGTTACTGTGATGCAATTATTCCGTAACGTATGTTGAAAGGATTCCTTATGGAGTTTTTACAGTGTTTCTGTTTGGGGCATCAACATGTCGATTTTTGGATTTAAATGGGTACAAAATTTTCTTTCGGAGTTGAGTAAGGGGATGAAATGACGTTCTTGCTGTACTTTTTCTCTGAGCCATTCTTTAGTCAAGTTTTGCTTTTTTTCTTAATCATTTGTTATTCTGTGATAAAAAGAAAGCAATGAGTAATTTTATTACCCTACTTTTAAACGTGTCCTAGTAAAGAAATCCATTATATTGGTCTAATAATACGATTGTTAAAGAATAGTTGCATCGCACGTTACTGATGATGGGAATCGTTGCATCATACGTTACTTCTAAAAACCCATGTTAAAAGCGATTAAATAAATATTTTCATCACAATTCTAGAGTGAAATGGAAAAATAACGAATTTTCAATATGGTAAACTTGTAGCTGATCTTGTAGCATGATAAGGAAAAAAGTTCTATGAATAAATCGAATTTTTTAGCCTCTCTATTATGAAAGTGTAAAGTGTTTAAGAAAATGGCGCATAACTGGACATTGTCCGTTATGTCAACAGATGCCTGTGTCATTCCTATAATGCAACGGCTAACACAATTAAGGCTATTTTGCGTCATACAAATACGACATTAACTTACCTTGGTCAAATCTCCATGTAAAAACTCCATAAGGAATCGTTTCATCATACGTTACGGAATAATTGCATCATAGTAACGCTATGGCACGGTGTATATGAAATTGGGAGATTATTTCTGATGTATTTGTTTTTTAAATGCAACACTTTCTCTTTGTGTGCAGGTTTCGAACTCAGAAGGATTTTACTCAGTCACTCCTTAAAACAAAGACAGATACTCTCTCAAACGACGCAGGACTAGGTGGACAACTGGTCATAAATCACTGAACGAAATTACAGACTCCGTTGGAATTTCGTGAGTTAAAGTTTGTGCTAAATGCAGAAAAAATGGATATTTCAATAAACCAAAAGCCCAAGGTTGTGTGTAAAAAAAAAACGCATGCTTCTCATTCATCTTTTGTGTTTATTGGATTCTTTATATGTTCCGTGGATCAATCATTGTGAAATGAATCTACTATATAACAATGAACTGTGAATTTAGGAAATTTATGATCAGAGCCACGTATGCGTCTACAATTATGAATCTGAGAATTCAATTCACTGGATTATTTGTACCATTTTTAAAACGATTTTTTGTGAAAATTTTACATATAACGCTACTAATTTCCTACATTGTTCATATTAAATTGTTTGATTTGACATTGCCTTTTTAGTGGTGTTTTCTTATTTGCCTCGCCCTTTGTTCTCATTTTAGCGTTACCTGTACCTGTCCAATAAGTTGAATCTTATTGGACACCTATACATGTAGGTAACTTATTGGACGGGGTGCAGGACAATAACAAATTTATTGAACCAGGTTTAACAAAAGATGACGTCACAAAAATGTTTTAACAGCTATGCATTTCCTAATTGCAAATTGATCGACAAAAATAGACATCACAAATCAATTCTAATTTCAATACATACTAATACCTGTAAGCATTGGTATCTAAGGCGCGATTCAAGAAAATCTTACTTCTCGAAAACTGTATTTATTTTTATTCCTTTTATGGCCCCTGCGAGACGATCATGAATAATTCATGAATTTCCTTGAATTTTTCATGAATTTTATTCATGAAATGTTCATGAAGATCCTATGAACTTATTATTGGACATTTTCAAATCATGAATTTTTATTCATAAAAGAAAATTGATGAATATTCATGAATATTTTTTTCATGAATACCCTAACAAAAAAATACTATACTAAACTATAGTTAACTAAAGTAAACTATAGTTAACTATAGTAAACTATAGTTAACTATAGTACCAAAGTTAAAACTTTGGAACTTTGATTTGCTATGGTGAAAACTTTGGAACTTTGATTTACTATAGCAAAAACTTTGGAATTATTTTGATTTACTATGGTGAAAACTTTGGAACTTTGAGTTACTTTGGTAAAAACTTTGGAGCTTTGATTAACTATGGTGAAAACTTTGGAACTTTTGATTCACTATGATGAAATTTGATTAAGTACTATAAAACCCTTGAAATTATGGTTTTGCTTCTCATTCTGTACATTTTATGAAATGTCAAGAATAAGATTTATTGAAGCTTAAATGAACGTTAGAAAAACCCAAACCCTCCTCTAAAAGAACAAAGTTCAAGAAATGAATTTAAATGAAAAAATGTCGTTGCACCTATAAATAAGCAATGTTTATTATTATTTATGGAGAAAAAAAATACTTTAAGATAAATATTCCGTCATTTGGAATCAAAATATTTGCTTTATTAACTTCAGTCAACATGTTTTTCTACCGTTGAATGTAAATACTGCATTTAAATAAATTGCTTTGCATATTTAATTGAGATGAAATTCATAAATCAGCCCAAACAAACCAAAATCATTACCCTTAAAATAGATTAATAATTAAAAAAATTAAAAAAAACAAAAAACATACAAAATCTTTAATACTTTAATTTACTATCGTAAAAACTTTGGAACTTTGATTTACTATGGAAAAAACTTAAGAACTTTGAATAACTATGGTATAAACTTTGGAACTTTGATTTACTATGGTGAAAACTTTGGAACTTTGATTTATTATAGTAATAACTTTGGAACTTTGATTGACTATGGCGAAAACTTTGGAACTTTGATTAACTATGGTGATTACTTTGGAACTTTGGAACTTTGATTTTCTATGGTGAAAACTTTGGAACTTTGATTTACTATAGTAAATACTTTGGAACTTTGATTTACTATGGTTATAACTTTGGAACTTTGATTTACTATGGTGAAAACTTTGGAACTTTGATTTACTATAGTAAACTATAGTAAACTATAGTTAACTATAGTTTACTATAGTATTTTTTTGTTAGGGTAATTCATGAAGAGTCATATTCATGAAGATTCATCATTTCAAGAATGTCCAATAATAAGTTCATCGGATCTTCATGAACTGTTCATGAATAATTTGATAATTTTTTCAGGAATGTTCATGAATGAATAAAATTCATGAACCATTAGCATTCATGAATATTCTTGCTTATTTGTAAACAAAAATTGCAATATTATTATTCATGTTTATTCATGAAAATGCATGAAGTCATGCTAAAAAAGTAACAGCAGATGTTTTATAATAAAGCATCTTAAAAGATTTCACAGAAAGGTTGTTTATTTTCCAACCATGGCAACAAAATCTTTGTTAAAAAACTTAAAATAGACAATTCTGACATATTAAATCATAGTAAATGAGTAATGTAGTTCATTCCTGGTAAAAGTATAAAAAATTTCAATTCAAACGCAACTCTTTGCAAAATGTTTAACCTTACTTGGTCAAGAGGAGAAGGGGGTGGGCTTCCTCAGCATGTTTCAAAGTGTGTTTAAATGCCAGAAATTGAACAGTTTTTAATTCCAGTCTAAGAGAAAAGTTTGTTCAGCGCCAGGTAACAGTTTTAAGTGCTTTCAAGCAGTCCGAGCAGAGATGGTCAATTCAAAAATCTTTATTGTCTCTCCATGTGGAATTTCAAGAATTTCATCATTTGGATCCTTTGATTGAATATCATTCATATTTTTTTCTTTTTTTCTTTCTTTTTCAAGAGCTCAGATTTTTTTTTTGCAGCCAGAGTTTCTTGTCTTCTGCTCATCAACATTTGTGAACTGCTTCTCTTTTTCCTTCAAAAAGAAAGATTTTCTGAAAATACCCATGATTGTAAAACATAAGACTTTTCTGAATTTTCTTGCATTTTAGTTTCATTTAATTTTGTATCAGAGGCACTTCCAAAATAAAAAATTATGAGTGGAATTTAAGTCTATTTTCTTGGACCGCCATTTTGTAGATCAATCAGGCCTATGGATGTTTTGAGTCTCAGTCCATAATTAATGTATGTTATATGGTTGGATTCAAACTCAAAGCAAAGTTAGACAAAACTTTCATTAAAAAAAGACATATTAATTTATTTTACAAATAGACAGTAACATTTACAGACAGATTTCTGACCGACTCAGTGATTGCCTCCATTTTTTGTCACTCACCAGTTATGAAGTAGATCGATCCTATATATAGTCTTCCTTTTTCATATTCTGATATTTTCTTAAAAAGTTGACAAAGATCAGTGACTATGCAAATTATAGATCACAAATACCGATCCTTCCACTCTACAAATTCCCACTTCCAACGACGCGCGTTTTCAAGTTTGCACCTATTCAAAAATGTACGGTAGAGCTAAGAAATACGTTACTTTCGAATTTCCAAGATTAGTGTTTTAAAAAAATAACAAATACTATCTGAATAATTTTTCACTGAAAATACAATTTTTTTATATCAAAATAAGTTTGATCAATGAAGAATTCGAATTTTTTACATTAATTATACATGTATTGACTCTTAGTTTCGTATAGCAAGTATGGCGGCCCCCATTAACAGAGGACATATGACATGATAATAACAATTAATCTCTCGCCCTCAGACTGAATATTCTGAGCTGTGAAGACGTCATAGGAGAATTAAAACTACAAAATACGAATGTGGATTATGTCATAGATACTTTATAACCATGCAGTCTGTGCTCTATCATTTACACACGAAGCAAGGGAAACTTTTTACATTTTAACTGCACCAAAATTGAAATGTATATAGCGTTTCGATCCAGGAATAATACGGTACTGTACAGACAAGCGATATTTTTTTAGTTGTTAAAAAAACATATAAATCGTTTTTAACGAAGCTCACAAAGTTCTTTTTCCAGAATGTTTCATCTTCCAACAACTTGTTTAAAGTTTGATGTTAGAGAAAATTCGGTCGAACAAAGTTGTGTGATGAAAAACGACATTATTTAAAGCACATTATGATGAATATAACTGTTTAATTTAAATTATGATGAAACATATGTAATCAATTTGAAAAAAAAGCTGTCAATGGTGATGCAGTGTTTGTTTAATTAAAATCAAATAAAAACACGAAATGTTTAGAGATTTCATGATTTATTTTTTCAGATAGTTGGTGAAAGAATATTATTAAATATAAATTATACCAGGGGATTGTTCAACAATTGCATCTGCATGCAAAAGTTGTATTATGAGAGTAATGAGTGTTTTCTGTCAATCATTTTTGTCAATTATTTTAGTCTTCATGAAAATTCATGAACATTCATAATACCTTGAACTCTATATTTTTTTCTGTCTTTAAAATGAAAATTACCAATATTCATATATATTCATCATTTGTTCATGAACTACATTTTATGAATATATTCATGAATAATATTAATGAACCATCTTTATGAACCAGTCATGAACCATCCATGAACACATCATGAATGTTCATGAACGATTCATAAAAGTTCCTGAAATTATGAATTTCACCTCGCAGGGGCGGGTACAAATGTCAACTTTTTAAAAGACCTTTTTTAAGACTTCCATAAATCTCGAATCATATAAAGATTCGCTGCAATAATGTAGCCCTCTCCAATTTTTTTTTTATCTGATATTTTCTGGAGAGGGCTACAATTCCACAGCATCTTCGTAATGGTGCAAATATATTTTTTAAATACGGGCGACTGCAAGCAAAATAAATTGTTTTTACATTCAACTTACTTCTGATAAGATAAAATTTTTATTCACTGTCGATATCATAGCCAGTTTAACGCGAAAACCATGTAAAATAAATCTATGTGCCTTATTCAGCAGCCATGACAGTTCATGCGTAACGTACTGAGACTTGCGCTTGAAATTAAGAATAACTCAGTAAAGCAAATGTCGACGTTTATAAATAATTGTGATGAATAATAACACTAAACATCGATAAATGAAATCATTCCATGTCTTATTTTTTCGTAAACAGTGATGTTTAGGCTTAAAATAAGGTAATTCCAAAGAAATCCGCTCCCTATAGATCCTTATTCTCATTGGTTGTCCCAAAATAAAATCTAGCAAGGTCAGTAAACATGGCGGATAATTTTTTTAAAAAGTTGTGATGTTGACATTCACAAAAAATACGGATATATGGATTGTTCTGTCTATATTTGGAACGATTTATGTCTGGGATAACATTTTGGAATTCTTGGTAAGACATATTAATAAAATAGCCGTTTACTGACAATTTGAGCCGAAATCCGTGCGGGAGTGAATTGCTGCCGCATTGCACCATTACGGAGATCCTAAGGAGTTGTAGCCCTCCCCAAAGGAGAGGGCTACATTATTACAGCTATATAAAGATAAATAAGATGAAAACTGCTGCATGGAAATTTTTCATTTTCAAGTCTCATATTCAAGATTTTTAAATTAAATATTAATTTTTGGTCGATATCAACGCACTTTAAAAAGAAAGAAACAGGGCGTATAAGCCGTGGACAATCCCCCGCTCTGAGACAAAATATTTCTCAATTTTCAAAATTCACAGAAAAGTTACATTTTTCTAAAATCATGTTCTCAAGAATGTCATCTTCAAAACATTTTATCATTTTATTTTACTGAACGACTTATTATTTGATAATCTTTATTTCAAAGTTGATAGTTAAGCATATTTAGTGGGAAATGGGTTTACTAGAGCTATAAAAAATGAATTTTGAACATGAATGGGTCAAGTCTCCATTCTTCGTTAACGCTTAAATGATGGAAACGTAACTGCGAAATCTATTTCATTCGTCCGAAAAAATGGAATCTGAACCCATTGTATATGCAAATGGAAAATTTCTGAAAAAATGTACGCTTCAACAAACCCGTTCATTTATAAATCAAACTGACAAACGTTGATAATGCATATGCTTCGTAGCGTAGTGGTTAAAGCTGACGGTCTAATCCATTTGTAGATTTTGTGTAATACAACAAGTTGCTGTCCTTTAAAAAAGGACTGCAATACGTGGACCATATGCATGTTTTTCTTACCGAAATACAATTAAGAAAATATCTAGGTGAAGTGAATATTCATGTAGGTTTGTTCACATTTCTACAATGATCTGCCTACTTATGACTGAGAGTAGTCTTAAAGCAAAATTTTTATTACGCAGATTTTTTTGTCGTAGCCCCCCCCCCCAACACATTAAAAGCCGTTGCTACAGACCTCTATCAAACGGTATATGGATTGCTTAAGTATTAAATTATTTTGCGAGCCTTGATGCACAAAACTAATGCCGGTGAAAACTTGTTCTATTTTTTAAAAGCTAGAACTAGTCGTTGAATGACGTTTTTTTTATTCAAGTTGTTATCTATACACTGCAAGTTCTTCCTACTTTTCAAAATGCTTGTACAATAGAATCAATGTTTAGTAATAGTTTGTATATAAAAGTATTTGTATAACAGGGGAAGTCGGATCCGCCAATGAATATGTAAATTCGATATGCGGATTTAAAAGCGCAATTTGACAATGAATGGCATATTCTAATTCGAATAGGGAGAATTATTCTACGGGCAAATTACATAAGGTGCGAACTCTCTAGCATTCTCGCGCATGCGTAGTCTGTCGTTTGCCCATGGCATCCGGTTTAACCTCGCTTATATATTTACTGCGTGGACCTCAGGCACCCCTACTAATGTTATTGTGATTTAAATTCAAGACACGTGGTTTAGGTTGATCTATTCAAAGGTTATAGAGTAGAGCCGGTTTTATAAATAAAATTGGCAGTAAACATGATATTGCTATAGCCTGTTTCTGTTGAAAACATGTCCTGTAATAAATGTTTCAGAAATGTTTCTGAAAGACTTTCATGATTTTCAACAGAAAAAGGGTGGCTAAAGGAGGGGGTGTTAAAATAACAATATATCTTATACTTTTCGGCGAAAATTAGAGCTCACTAGTGACAGATTCGCTGGTAAAAAATGTGTATAATCATCTACATTGACAAACCTTTGTTTGCCTTATATGGCTAGTAATATAAAAGCGCACAAAGGATCTTACCACGAGCAACTGACCAATCGTTGAATGAATAACAACGTTTACGCCAAATGCATGTTTACATTTCACTTCGAACACGTAGTTCAGGTTAATCTAGGATCATGTCAATGGACTGCAAAATAAAAAAAATTCTTCCGAACAAAATACAAAGACAAGAAACTATGAAAGATGTTACGGGCGTTTTTAATTTGTTGTTAACTGGAAAAAATGTTTAATAAATGTAGTTTGTGTCTAGTTCAGAACACCGGCGCTTCAAGGCTAAGAAAAACGAGCAGCATCTCTTATGCATTTAAATGGACAAAACTTTTTTTACGATCGTGATCACGTGTTCGGCCAGGAAATCCACCTGGCAATTGTATTCACCGATATTACAACAAAGGAATTAATACAGACGCAAATCGCTTTTGCAGTATGACTTTCATGAACCTAGACTTCCACCGTTTAATTAACAAATGAATTGTTTGTCATTATGAGCATGAAAATAATATTTTTAAAAATGCTTTTCATTTACCGTAAGATTTTCCTTTTTTCAAGCGTAAAATTCCTGTAGTATTCGTAGTAACCCATAATGCAATACTCATTCAGCTGATTGGTCAGTTAAAATCATGCTGGTGCCTCATTTGCTAATTTGACGCCAAAAAATATAGTCCCGGTTCCCATACAAAAATATTTGTCCAAAAAGAAATTTAAATTCATGACTGCAGAAAATTGTATTATAGAGTATTTTAATTTAAGTTTGAATGAATGTAAGAGAGATCGATTGATTGAAGTACATTTCTACAGACATTATCAGCTGATTCTAGGGTGGTGAAAACTGATACGCAACATAACTTTTCTGTTTACCACGCCTGCACGTGCTAGTCACTTCCTAGCCACATTTCCGTGAATGATTTACCCTATCTCGCTGAAGTCTCGCTAACTCCTGAGTCATGTTTTGAACGTCAATTATAACATAATGACACGCCCATTTCTCTAGAAACGAAAAAGAAATATTCGTCGTATTGTCCAAGGACACCCCGCTCTTCGTGACAAGCAACATGAGTTACACCGAAATGGAGCTTTAAAAAAATTAGAAGAAAGAATTAGAGACTCCCCGCTTCTGTAAAACTCAAATTGCAACGAATATGTACATATTTTTGAACTTATCATGTCTATTGAAGTTACCACAACACATGTTTCGGTCGAACACGTGTTTACTCGGTGTTTATTTAGACCGTCAATTTGATTGGCTATTATATTTATAGAAAACCTGTTCTACGGGTATTCGAATAAACAAATTGACCGTTTTATCCATTTGTAAAGAAATGGGCATGTTATAAGATTACAATAAACGTTCTAAAGATAGCTCAAAACGTTCCATTCGAACGGAAAATTTTACCACTTCAATGCGCTTCATTGTAAATGATTCAATTGAATACCTGTTCTACAGGTATTTCACAAATATAATAGCCAGTGAAATTAACGGTCTACATAAACACCGAGTAAGCACGTGTTCGACTGATACATGTGCTATGCTAACTTAAATAAACATGTTAAAATCATATTAAATTAATTTATGTACAATGTGCAGTGTGTGTTTTACATAAGCGGGAACTCTATATATACTGTAGCTCTTAAAAATCTTCATTTCAGTGTAACTCATGTTGCTTGTCCTAGTGTCCTAAAACATTGCGACAAATGTTTTCTCGTTTCTAAAGAAATGGGCGTGTCGTTATGTTATAATTGACGTTCAAAACATGACTCAGAACTTTTCATTCAAATGGAAAATTTTACCACTTCAATGCGCTTCATTTTAGAAGACGTCAAATATTTTTACAAAGCTCTAATTAAGTAGACTTGATAAGGCTTTGTAAGTATATGTTAAAGCATTACATCTCATATCAACATTACCAATGCAATTATGAATTGTTGAAAAGAAAAAGGAAATGTTTTCAAAGAAATTTCTGTATAAAAATCCTTTAGTTAAACTGAATGCTGATGTTTTATTATTTATTTTTTGATTAAGATCATAAAATTTTTATAATGAATTTATAGAATTGTAAGAGATGTTTGTAAGTTTATTCATATTTGATGTGCACCAATAAAAAAAAGAGAAAAAAGGCAGTCGGTCTTGGATAAAACCCTGCGCTATGGAGAGAGTTCGAATCATACGTGAAGCTTTTTCTTTTTTTGTTTTCACATATCTTAAAAACATGAGTGAAAAATAAATTATTAATAAAATATTAAAACAATGAAATACAGAATTAAATGTGTAAAAGATGATATAAACAATATAATTTTGAAAAATATAACTTTTAGAATTGAGAAATGTCTTTTCTCAGAGCGGGGGATTGTACCTGCCTTGTACGCCTCCATTCTTAATTTTTTCAAAGTGCGTTAGCTTGGTCCAAAATTCAACGCACTTTGACAAAATTTTTCAAAGTGCGTTCTAACATGGCTTTGTTGTTATCTAGATGATTTTAAAAGACGTTGCAAAGGAGATGTAACAGTTGTTTGTAAAAAGAATGGATTTATTTACAATCATTTATGCACTGTTAAAAACGTTTTAAATAAATAATGAAATTACTTAGCCATTTAAAAAAAAAAGAGAGAGGCCTATAAGATTTAAATACATAATACAGTGTTTGCTTTGTAAATTTATTGTAGCGGTGTTACGTAATAATCATCTTTTTCACAAGTCAGTATCGATCGGAATACGAAACAAAAACTGAAACCGAAACTAAAAATGACGGAGTTTCCTCAAAAGGAAGTGGGTTCAAGAAAGAAAAAGTTTAGCTTGATAAAAAGATAAATGGCTTATTTTTTAAATTGCTGAAACAGAGTGTGTGCATGGAGCTTGGAGCAAATGCAGATATTGTGAAGTATAAATACAAGGATGAACTTTGAAGTGCTGAATTAATTGAATTTGAAACATTTTAATCGTTCCAACTGAAACCAATATTTATAATTTTATGAAAAAATACACTGTATGTATGCTGGTGTGGGAGCGCTCCAGCAAGTGCATCTTTTTTCTGAAACTCTTTTATTTAAAAACTTTAAAGACAAATAAGCCTTCACATGTAAATGGAAGCAGTAACATAAGACGACATATCGTAAGAGATAAAGTCCTCAAGTCACATGCTTCAATCGAATGTCCCTTTAAGTTCAATAGCCAATCAGATTACAGTCTACATCAAAAAACTACGTACAAGTTCGTTGCAATAATGGAGTTTTGAACAAGCGCGTATTCTTTCAATCTCTCACCTAATTACACGAAATCCCCTTTCCAACAAAACTCGTCTTGATAGACACAGAGATTGGGTTGTCTTCTCGTTTCAAAAGAAGTGAGTGTGTCATTATATAACGCTTGTGCATTATTACTTGATTATTTAAACGCCTATTTTTCATGCATAGAGAAAGTTTCGAAAGTTTGTTTGTCGATTCGCTCACTGTGAATAAAAACGCAGACCACACGTTTTGGTTGCAGGAAAAACTCCCTCTACAACAAATTTAAGGGATAAATTACTAGTAAATTTTTGAGAAATTATGAGGACATGTACTTCAACAATATTTTACGAAGAGCGTTAAAGTTTTCTTATATTTACATTATTTTCTGATGACTTGCCACATACTTTGTCATTCAGCGATCAGTTCTTTTTTACTTAAATCAAAACGCAATAGAAATTTTTTTACACATCCCAAGTAGTTCATGAGAACATGAACCTTTTCTAATTTACAAAGAGTGCGAATGAGGACTTCGAAGCAGGAAAATATAACGCAGCGGCTGAAAAAATAAGGAAAGCAATATATGGAAATACAAATATACTGAACACAAAATGTAGAAAATGAAACAACAGCTGTTGCTGTTCAGATGTTCTAGTATTTGATAACATAAGCAACCATTTTTGGAAAACTAAAAATTGAATAGATCGAGTCCTAAAGACTAATTAAATGTTTGATTTTCAAAAATCAATATTTGGGAATATTTTTTGCTTAAAACATTTTTTTTTATTATATATTTTTGAATATTTTTCTTATTTTTTACACCCCGAAGAAGGTTTGACCGGGTTTTATTCACTTTATATTTTGCTGAAGATTTAAGTTTTATTGTTAAATTAACTATTCTATTCAATATTTCTCATTTTATTCTTACCCTGGATTTCACGTCTCCTTACAATGGGATTACTTCGTGGCTAGTTCTCTGGTACTGTCATGTATTAATGATAAACTATATGCATTGATTGGCTGTGGGAGACCACATGACTTAAAAAGCTCGTGACCAAATTTGCATATTTGATTATTTTAGAAGCACTTGTATCCTAACGAGGAAATTGAACAGAAATTGGTCATGCATAGTATTACCCATGAAAAAACTTCCTTCGGGTTCAGTAGACAAGTTCTTGCATAAAGCAGAGTATGACCAGTATTTCGCAAGCTCTCTCTCTCTCTCTCTCTCTCTCTCTCTCTCTCTCTCTCTCTCTCTCTCTCACATTAAATCAGATTAACATGTACAGGTGATTAATGAATGTAATATAAAATCAAATATTTATTCTCTCACCGAGACACGCTTACCAACCTCGATAATTACACAAAATTCTTGTCATTGTGATTTTTATTTTACAAATCTCCAAGGTATCCCCAAGCTTCCAGATTTGTGTGTAATAAAATGAGTGTACCAACTTAGGAATTTTAGACAGTTGAAGTTTAAATGCATTTTTTTTATTACATAAATTATCTATTGAAGTTCATCAGTTGTAAACAGCATGTTTAAGTGCATAAAAGCAGTGGGTTTCTCTATGTAAACTTAAGAAATTTACATCAAAGGTCAGGCCGTGACAATACAAAAGCCGTCAAGGGACATGATGTTTCTAAAAAAAAAAATTAAAATATCACAGAAATATCAAATAAACAATCCATTCCTCGGATTAACAATCTGTAATACTTACTAATTTCTCAAATTATCGATCCTTAGCATTCGTTCGGTTTGTCTCATTCGAGGGAACAAATTGATAATCTGAAAAACGAATTGATATTATTATACAGTGAAAGTATATCTCTGAGGGAGCCCAGTCCCCCAAGAGCAAGTCTATTTCCATTTAATAGGCGCAGCCGAGGGAAATAGGCTTGCTCGAGGGAAATCGGAATCTTGCTGACTCCCTCAATGATATACCGGTACTTTAACTGTTTCATTACACTGATAAATTGCATGGTAGTTAATCAAATACGCCCTATTAATGCCATGCAAAAGTTATCACTACATGCAGTCAATGTTTTTAATAAGGTCAAATATGAAGGTCAGAGTCAAGGGATAAAAAAAATTATAGTAAGCTTTGAAAAATCTTGTTACAGGCAATGACCATATTAAAGCCCTATCTCTTCTCCATCAAAAGTTATAAGGAAAGATAGCATAAGTAGGTGAAACTTCAAGGTCAAGGTTACGGGGTCAAAAATTGTTATTTGAAAAGGTCTTGTAAATCTTGTAAATGCACATGTTTGATATGAAAGTCCTATCTCTTTTCATACAAAAGACAATACCAAGGTTTAATTTTTTGTGGCAAACTGACTGACGAGATTTAATGTACCTTTGCTTTCGCGAAAGCGGGAAACAAAATGGGCAAGAGTTACGCAAGTGAGTTAAGGCTAAATATGTGTTTTTCTATGCAAATGAGCTAATAAAAATGCATAAATTGTATATTTTATGTACAGAGAAAGTGTAAATTGATTTTCTTATACATACTTAGTACCCATAGTATATACTTGCAAGTGCACATTATGACGTCATATTATGACGTCATAGTTCTTTCCTATTCAAGGTAATAAAACACAGCAAAGAAACAACGTCGGCGCAAGGGCATATCCTATTTAGTTTTAAAAAAATATAGTTCAATATTTAGGAGAATATTCTTAAAATTAATAAAATTGCTGCACAAATCCTATGTTCTTCCTCAATCGATAAATATTTTACTAAACTTACACTGGACTGTTACATTTTTACCCTGTTTCAACATAGAACTGTACGAATAGTAACTAAACAATTGCAGTGTCGACATTTGTGCAGCAATATCTTAAATCTTTGGAATATTCTGCTTTTCTTTATACCTTATTTCTGTAAAACAAAGTAAGATATGCCCTTGCGCCATAGGCGCTTGGGTCAAGGATACTGTATTTCTTCTATATAATGTATTGTCGAGGAAATTCGAACTATACTCTAACATTTTTTTTCAGTGTGCAGTGTTAATTTTTAGTTTTTTGTAAACCTTTCTGCTTCATATACACTAGAATGTCACGGAAATTCGATTTTATGCACGCTTTAAAAATGACATATCTCACTGTATACTAAAAAGAAACAAGGCTTGCAACTTCTTTTGCCCCTTTCCGTGCCCCAGACTCGATTTTTTCCTGTTAAAAGTTATATGCGCCGTTTACCAGCTGAATTACCAATCCCCATCTCTGCAAATAATTCTTATACAATGATAAAAATCCTCAGGTATAAACTTTTCACCCATCTTATATTTTTAAATAATTATTTTCTCTCCAATGTCGGCATTTTTCTCTCGTTTAATTCTGTAATCACGGAAGTCCCCGGAATTACAACTGCCAAAACCCAAAACGAGCGGACAGAAATTTATTTGACAGTTCTAAAAATCGCAAGGATCAGAGTATTTGGCGATTTAAAATGTCTAAAACTTCTTACCTAATCACTGACAATAATATGACAGTATTAACCTGTATCATTAATCAAAGGAAATTAAACTTTAACATATAGACGAAAAGGGGGGTGTTTATACCTTATCTAAACACTTGTGTTTTAGGCGAAACATTATTAGATAAATTTAAGAATAAATAAAACATTGCGCTTAGTTTATTTGTACAACAACTGCATGTTTTTCTATACTATTACTAAAGGTGACTTGATCTGAAAGACGCGGAAGGTGTGTATATGCCTGCAACCAGAATATATTCACCAGTTAAATCTTATTAAACAATTTATCTGATTGCATGAAAAATATTTTTACCCCTCCCCCCAAAAAAAAATTACAAAAAAATCTAGTTTTGAATATGCAGCTCAATACAAATACCAGTTACACCAGGATTCGTTGCTTAATCGGAAATACTTTATGCCCGACGGAGGAAGGGGGGGGGATAGTTAGTAGTATAAGGGGTCTGGATGGGGTGGTCAACTGAGTGCACTTTTGAGGCTGGGGAGGATAGGGGGGTCAACTGAGTGCAGCTCCTGGGGGGGGATAGCTGGGTCAAGGGAGTGCAGATTAGGGGGTTCTAAGGATAGCCGGGTCAATTCAGTACATATGTTGCATCATCTTTTAGATCTATTGCATCATCTTTATATATCTATTGCATCATCTTTATATATCTATTGCATCATCTTTTAGATCTATTGCATCATCTTTTTATATCTATTGCATCATCTTTTTATACCTGTTGCATCATCTTTCAAACTGGATTTCCTCAAAACATTAACAAATAACACACAATAGAAACAAGAACATAGATTTTATTCAAGTGAAAAAAATACAACAATTTACTTTTTCTTCTTCTGTGCCTTATCAGTGGTCAGGGGTAGTTTCCTCTTGGGTTCCTGAGGCTTTTTCTCCATTTTTTGTATTTCTTTGACGAATTGTTGATCCTCCTCATCCTCTGTACACTGATTAGCCCAATGACCAGATTTCCCGCACTTGTAGCACAAATCTTTCTTGGGACAATCTGGGGCCCAATGCCCTAACTCTTTGCAGATATAGCATGGATCCGTCTGTCTTGTTTTCTTAGTCTCTCCGGATCCCCCTTGTTTTTTCTGGTAAGTGCTTCCTCCTTTCATTTTAGTGATGTAAATTTTCAGATGATTCAGCTGGTTTTGAACATCACTCACCTTGTTGTTCATATCATTCATCTTGTTGTCAATACCAGACAGCATGTTGACAATTCCATCCACAGTTGTATTCAAGATGCCCATATCTTCTTTATTCGCATATTCTTGAAAATTATAGGGGGCTCCTACATATTCTTCAGGTGTCACATAGCTGGGGTTGTGTGGGGTATTCATCATTGCTTCTTCCATAATATTTTTCACGTCTGTCAAGTTCGAAATGTCAAGCAAGACTGATCGTCAAATCCCAGCTCCGCTTTATATACCTATCTGTTGCATCATCTTTTTTATACTTGTTGCATCATCTTTTTAATACTTATTGCATCATCTTTTTTATACCTGTTGCATCATCTTTTTATATCTGTTGCATCATCTTTTTAATACTTATTGCATCATCTTTTTTATACCTGTTGCATCATCTTTTTATATCTGTTGCATCATCTTTTTATATCTATTGCATCATCTTTTTAATACCTGTTGCATCATCTTTTTAATACTTATTGCATCATCTTTTTTATACCTGTTGCATCACCTGTAAGGGGGGACCGTGTGCAAAAAATACCTTTTACCTAAGTTTTATACGGAGGGGGTATAAATGAGAAGAAAAGTCTGATCCTTTCTTCACAATCGACTATCATGTCAACCCTGATACACACTCACTCTCTGATTTTAGATGGGTATGATTGTTTAGTACGATGGGCACAAAACCACCAAGAATCTCTACCCCCGGAGGCAGAACAAGTATTTCAGGAAGCGAGCACTATCATGGAAACCCTTCAGGATTTATGGTTACTATGCCTAGCCTTATCACATCATGCGACGACCATGGGGAGACTAGCTACCATACATTTTCTATGTCGACATATGAAAACAATTCTGCCCCAGAAATGGTACGGACTGAACCTGACCCGTTATTTCGGAAAGCCTTACAGTTTCCTGACCCATCCCCAAGCGGGCAAAGTGATTTTACTGTGGCAGGACATAGATGCGATGGAGAAAGTATGTATTCAATACGGAATGAAATACCTGGAAATTTCACACAGGCTAGGAAATCCGTAACTTTTAATACCAGCCTCAATCAAATCTACGAATTACCCCCCGAAGACCGGAGAAGTCCCTGGGTGCAATTAGTAGCGGATCGAATACGATTTCGGAGAAGAATTCGACAGTTAGAAGCATTGTTAGTTTTTAAGAAATAAAATAAAAAATCTCGTAATACTATATCAGTGTTATGTTATTTTTATGACTTCATCTTTATACAGTCGGGTTCGGGTTCGGCGGCCATAGCGAATTTCGGCGAGATTTTACCCCAGTGAAAAAGGCTTGTAATCTACCCTGTAGGTCGTTTAAAGTTGTTTCACATTGTTTATAAATGTGATTATGTTATCCCTCATCTATATGTTTCATGTCAGCTATGCTAAATAATCCATTTCTGTGTAATTTGAGAAAATGTTTTTGTCATGTGCTTAAAGTATGGTCTGCTATTCATGTCATCATTTAAAAGTAGATCTTAAATAAAATCTGTCTTTAAAAAATACATTTTTTACAAATGACATTTAATATGATTAGAGTATAGGAATCCATATATATAAGAGATATTATTTTTGCATTACATTTATAAGAGGCATTGTCTCATGTAATTTAATAACAAAAAATGGGTTTTATTTTTCTATACAGTCCTCAAACCTGGAAGATATGTTTTGTTCCTAACCAATCCATTCTCTAAGTGAAGTGAAGCGTGCTGGCTGCCCAAATTCCTTTGGGAAATACACAGTGAAATAACTAACATAAAAACAAAAACTTGAATCTAAAAAGAAGTTTCAATATCATTTTAATTTATTTAATTCTGTTTTATTATGAGTTTTTATTTTAAATGTTTATATTTTTAAAAAATGGATAAAAAATAAATCTGATAAGGAAAAATCAATACTATAAAGATAACAAGTTTTTTATCTTTAAGTGCTGATGAATTTCTGAATTTTCCATTAAAATATTTGACATTATATCACAGGGAAAAAAAAAACTACTTGAGTGTTTTCTACTGACCCCCTCCAGAGATCTGCTTATGAGTGCATGGGATTACAGTGGACCTCCTGTTTAAAACAGACATTAGAGTATGACAGATAAAAAGGTACTTTTTTTCTTTATTTTTACATCACATGAAAAACACACAATTAATGATGAAGAATGTACACATGTTTTTCATAAGTGTGTACAAATTGTTCAATATAATGTCTATAATGAATCCAATTTCCTTGGGCTAGTCCACACCCAATCTTGTAAGGAAAAGCATAAGTCTGGTAAGGTAAACTTTCCCCCATTTCTTGTAAACAAGTTTGAAACCATTGCTCTCTGTTTTGTGGGGTATCCTCATAAGTGGAAATTCTTTTAGGTCGGTGACTTGCTTTTCCATAATCCCATTGAGCTAATAAACAAATGACCACAGGGGTTTGTGAGGGAAACACCTTAATAGTGCCTGGAATTCCTCTATCTTCTTCTACGGCTAAATTTCTAGTCCCTAGAGGTCTGCGAGTGGCATAGAGATTAGCTTGTGGGAATTTCTCTGCAATACTTTGACTCAATCCATGAGCTTTTATAGTTAAACAATTACATTGATGAACAATAGCTTCTACCTCACAGTTGAGTAAATCACCTTGTATCTCCTGGAGACTCATGATGTAAAATGAATCTATTTTTTAAAAACACCCTTGTTTTTATAGAACAACAACAACACAATAAAACAAGTTTTTTTTTTTATTCAGGTAAATCTACAATCTCTTGGAACTAATTCTTTGTTTCTCACATCAGGTTTTAAAACTCCATATTCTTCATAGTCACCTTGTCTATAAAAAGTTCTTTCCAATTCTGGGGTGCTGTAAGACATCTCAAAACAGGTTAATTTATGAATCTTTCTGTACATGTATCTCCCTTGAACTCTGTTTTTCATTTGAATGAATCCTCTCACATGATGAAGTTTTCCAGTTTCTGGATGCCTTTCTTTTTGTAAGATCAAGTATTGATAATCACTTCCAATGATTTGATCTACATCTTCCTGTCTGCACCCAGTTAAATTAAATATCCAATTATTGGCTATTCTACCTCTGTCTTGTTTTAAGTAAGCAATATATCCATTGCCTGTATTTTCTTTCTGTTTATTTTGATAATGAGCCTTAATATCCTCCAAGAGTTTGTTTGGTCTTATGTTTTCTTTTTCCTCCTCCTGAGGTTTATATTCTACAGGATGTTCTTCCATCAAGGGAGGTGGTATAAATACTGCAGGATGTTCTACCATCAAGGGAGGTGGTATGATATCTTTTCCTCCCTCCTGTATAAGTAACCATTCAGTTTCCTTTAATCTAGTGTTCTGACTCATTTCTTTACTGGAGGTGTTACCCATAATGAAACCAGTCCACAACTGAGGTGTGTTTTGTACCATGTTTACTATTTATACCTTTTTTTTTAAAATTGTATCAATTTTTTATCAATCTTTAAAAAACCCCTCAACACTTTTTGTTTTGGTGTTTTTTGAAAAAAAAATCTATGGTTAAAGGGAGATAACCTATTTTTTAAAAATGACAAAAAACCCACAATTTTTTTTTTCTTTTCTTTTTTTATTGAGATCTAACAATAAATAACAGTTCAATCTTTTTTATTTATTCACATCTTGACCAGCTCACATTCTTTAAGAACTTTTTCTTCCTAGCTTCTCTGGCTGCAATAGCTTCAGGTTTCTTCCAAGCTCCTATCTCCCATTCTATCCAATCTCTGGGCTCCAATTCCTTATTTCTCTCCTCCGGTTTCAGAACACCATATTCTTCATAGTCACCTCCTTGCTTGTAAAACATACTTTCCAGTTCTGGGGTACTGTGAGACATAGCAAAATTGGCAGCGATATGAAGTCTGCACATAGTCAGTCCTCCTTCTGGTTCCTTCATTTGAATGAATCCCCTGATTTGATGCAGTTCTCCTGTCCAGGGATGTCTTTCCTTTTGTATAATCAAATACTGGTAACCAAAGAAGAAATCGTCTTGGTTGCTCAGAAACATGTCTATATCTTCTTCTTCTTTAGGCTCTTTAATGGTGAAAGTCCAATTAATGGCTGTCCTGTAACTTCTGTCTGGATCATTAGGATCCTTCACAGGCTCATGCAGGGGTAAATATTCATTCTTAGGTTCTGGATCCAAGGTTTTCAACTCCATTCTTCTTTGTTGAAGAGCTTTGTGATCCCCCTCCGTAGGTTCCCAGGTCTCCGGGTGGCATATTGGACATTTAGGATCCTTCACAGGCTCATTCAGGGGTAAATATTCAATCTTAGGTTCCGGATCCAGGGTTTTCAACTCTATTCTTCTTTTTGTTTGAGGAGCTTCGTATCCCCCTCCATAGGTTCCGTCATTCTCTTTTCTAATAAGGTAAATTTATCTTTATCCATCTCCATGTCTTCTAATATTCTAGGAATTCGTTTGCCAAACTGTCGTTTACTCAACCACATGCCCCACCAACTGAGGAGGATCGTCTTTAACACCTTGTTTTTATACCCCCACCTTGAATTGCATCATCTTTTTATAGTTGTTGCATCATCTTTTTATATCTATTGCATCATCTTTTTATACCTGTTGCATCATCTTTTTGATACCTGTTGCATCATCTTTTTATATCTATTGCATCATCTTTTTATATCTATTGCATCATCTTTTTATACCTGTTGCATCATCTTTTTGATATCTATTGCATCATCTTTTTATATCTATTGCATCATCTTTTTTATACCCTGTTGCATACTGAAAACACTAACACATAAATAATAATAAGAACACAGATTTTTTTTTTTCATTTTTTATTAACAACAAACAACCAACAAACAACAAACAACTCATTTACAATACATTTTGATAAAAACATTGACATTTTTGTCCATGACCCGTAGGTAATTTATGATAAGTGTTTTTAAACCAATTCGCTACATATCTGTCCCTTTGTAAAGCCGTACTCTGGTCAAAGGGGAATAGCCACTCGTCGGTTTTCTTTCTTTTCTTGTCTCTTTGATGTAAATAATACACGCAATATTGTCCACACACATCGGTATTCCAGTCTTGATAGCGATACGGATTATAAATCCATTGCTGAGCATGACGCTGGATAAAATCTTGAATTTCTTTTTGTAAGGGAGGAAATCCATAAGAATCGAAATATTCCACCACGGGATTGCTCACATATAGACACACCCAATGTTCTCCAGGTCGATCTTGAGGATCCGTATTGACCACCACAGCTTTTTCTCCAGGTCTTAATTGATCCGGTAATAAATCTACAGGATACACGCCTCCAAAAGAACTCTTGAATTCTCTGGATAAGACTTCTCTCAATTGTCCCGTATCCATTTTTTAGTAATCAATGCTCACTTCTCTCTGTTTGTTAATTTCTAATAAGTTATCGAATTCTGCATACACCACACAATTGATGGTGTTAACCGTATTGTTGGTAAACTGCACTTCTACTCTCAGATTTCCTGTTTCTATGATGTGGAATTTATCCGATTGCGCTTCTTGATCTTTAGTGAAATCCCAGCCCCATAGAGTGTAGCCGCTTTTATACTCTTCTAGGGTGATGTCCGGAGCCCAATCTTCTCCTAATTTCCCCAGAGCTTGATACAGACTGAGATAGGATCTCAGATATAAATCGTCGTTGAAATTAGGCTCAAAACAACGAGTACTCATGGTCTCTCCGTTGATACTGACATCTAATTTCTTGATCCCAAAGTTTTGGAAATGAAAGGGATTTTTAGTTTTATCTCCGTTAAAGGCCGCATTCTCCACAAAGCCTAAAATGAGACGTTTAGGCATCTGACCTTGAAACAGATGATCCGTTATCTTAGACTGGGTCCCTATGGGAATGGTAAAGGTTTTCACTTCCACTCTTCTCAAGGGATATTTGGCTCTGTGGGTATTCAAACTCTGATTAATGGTATTCATCATGACTGCTGTGGGTTTGACTTTTCTCACCCACAAGATCATACTCAATATTTTCACTTTTCCTGTGCTTCCTCCTTTGATCATCATGTAGAAAGAAGGTCTAGCTCGATTAAATCGCAAACGGACGTCCACTCCATTAGGTAGAAATCGATCTTGTTGAAACAAATCCAAATGTAAAGTATCCAGCAAACTGATTTTCTTACTGTCAGCAATAGCTTGGTGTCTTTTTCGGAATCCTTCGTTTTTAGAATTGGCCGGTAACGCTGTGAGGATGGGTTGGTTAATGGTCACCGTGTCGGCCCCACCATCTTGGCCCGGGGTTACATTAAAGGTTTTATTTGCAGCTACACCAAGGTCGTCTAACCCCACTTCGTCCATGTGTCCTGCTGTATCTTTTTCCCACAGACTACAGGCCCTCGTCTGTGTCTTTAAAGTTCTGGGTCGGTAAGACAATAATTTCTCCAGATAAGCTTTGTAAGGATAGGTATCTGTCCCCGGAGTCACTATTTTTCCATTCAGACTGACATCGATTTCCGTAAACATGGAATGTAAGATATTATTCACGGGACTGGAAGTGCTGTTTGCCCCAGTCAGATTACTTCCATCGTCTTTGGTAAATTTACATACCATTTGAACATAAGTTTGAGATAAATCCAGATAGTGATCTCCTTGTCCTTTGATTTCAAATTCGATGGGAGCGGTGTCGGAATCTAAAGTACTGGAAATGGGGTAATATTCTTCCCATTTCGAGTCTTCTAAAGCAATATTAGTCGGAGGGACTTGAAACAATTCTAAATTGTTCATCCCACACGCACAGGAATCGGGCTGTAACATGATGTGTCTACTAGGATTCAGTTTTCACAAATGAACCTTCTGTTCCCTGGACTGTCCTATTTATACTCTCTCTCTCAGTCAAACACATCTAAATGACGTTTTCTTTTAGGAATTCCTCCTTGTTTTTTCCTTTTTCTCTTAGGACCCCCTCGGGCTAACAGGATTCTTCCTCTCCCTGTCTGCTTTCTTCTTCTTCTTCTTCCTTGACCTGTTTGTCCTTTTTTCTTCTTTTTCTTTCTAAAGGGTAAAGAGACTCCTCGATTGAAAGCAAATAGACCTGTATTTTTGGCCGCATTGAGTCCGTGGGTTAAAAGAGCATTTCTGATGTTTTTTCTTTTTCCCACCACATCCCTGCCTATCTTCACTCCGGCCATGATGGCTTGTTGTTTCCCATGTTTGAGTAAATCTTTGACAAATCCTCGACCTTTTTGTGGCCCCATGGCTAACTTGGTCGCTTCTTTGAGAGTCAAACCTGAGCCTATGCCCGGTAGGGGTATGTTAGGGACTGCTGCCGAGAGGAAGTTTAAAAAATTTCCTCCTTTTTGAGGTTTCATGTGAGTTAAAAGCCTACCCAATTTGAGTAATCCTGTAATAGGAGTTCCCGATAGATTATCCAAGGGAAGGGCTCCCACCAATCCAGAGATGATAGAACCTACTGCTCCGCCTTTTTGACGTAATAAACCTTTATGATAAGTCCAACTGTGTCCTCTTTGTCTCAGTAATCCGGGATGATACTGCATGGTTCATGTCTCTTGTTCAACTGACCTTTATATCCTCGGGGGACTTCCTTTTATACCCTTTTACGGCTGAATACAATACAGACAGCAGACCAGACAAGCCACCACACCCAATAAGATGGAACACAATAACGGTACATTCATCTCAGTAGACTTTTCTGAAATGAAGTTTCACCACTGATTTACCACTTACAAAGGGCATGGGAGTCCCTAAAGGAGTCATGATGTGAATCTCAATGGTATCGAAATGTTTTTTACTTAGTTTCAAATATTCCGCTCGAATGGGTTCCCATTTGGCTTGTTTTGAATCCTCCAAATGAAATGTACAAGGCACCACTCTTAAGAGTTTCAAGGCATTGGAGCCTACCGTCTGGGGTTGAATCAAGTCACAATAGACATACATGGATTTCAGATTTTCATATAAATCCACAGTACTGTTTCCCAAGTAACTAATGTTGATCCATTTGGTCATGTTTTCTGTATCGTTCTGAAGAAATACTTTCTGACCGTCCATGCCTAGCTTATAAGCTAGGGATGTGGGGAAACGAATGCATAAGGGAGTAAGCATTTTTTCATTGATTTCATACATCACTCGATCATAGGTCTCGTAATATACTAATTTCATAGATTTTTCTTCATTTCCATCACCAAGGGTTTTCCATATTTTTTTCAATGATCTCTGTAGTCCTAGACTTATTTCCTCTGTTAAAGCCTTGGGGTGAGTGTAAGGCCCGGGTCTGAAGTGAATTCGTCTAATTTCCATCTTGCTATCTAGTTCAACGAGTGCAGGCCGTTTAGTATGGGCCCAATCGAGTAGTACAGGACATTGACGTAATGGCAATGGGTCTAAGGTTTTCATTTTAAATCTGCCATAAACATTGGGGTTTTTGATATGGCGAGCATAAGACTGAGGAACCAGGATGTCAAAATAAGCCTCCTTTTCTGTAATGTTTTTCAATGAATTGGGATACATCATTTCTGTTAAAGCCACTTCCCATTCTCCGTCGGTTAAATCTAGGGATTGTGGTAATAAGGTTTTAAATTGAGCGGTCGTATTGCTAGAAAAAGAGGCCATAGACCCATCACTGGGTAAAGTCATGTAAAACCCACTGCTCTCGGCCATGTTCAATTTAAGACTGAGACTCTAGACCTTAAGACCTTTGTATTTATAACAACACTTTTTTAAAATTCAAAACATTTATTCAATGATTTACACATCTATTTCTTCTTCTTCTTCGTCTTCTGATGATCGGTCCTCAATCACTCGAGTCAACAAATGTCCTTTCTTTTCCACCGAGTCTTTAATCTGGGCAAAGGGAATGCGACAATACAAGTACTCTGTAGGACAATAATGAGGTGGAAACGTCAGTCCTTTTTTCTCCATCTTGAAATAATATTTCAGACAATCTCCAATGTCCGAGTACCATGAACTTTCATTCTGAATGGTGTTGATGGGTGTCAGACGATTCCTTTGAGTACAAGTGACCCATTTGAATTGCTGATAATGTTGGTTGATTTTCACCCTCACTCTAGATCCTGTTGGAGGATAGGGGATTTTCACTCTTTTTTCCAACCACACATTCTCCAAGTAATAGCCTGGATGATTTTCAAAGAAATCCATGATGGCTCCTATTTTACTTTTCATCCACCCTCCTTGCATATACATACACTGACTAATGGGACTCTCACAATACCAACGATACTGCATCTTTGAAACAAAAAACACGTCTGACTTGTTCAGTGTCCTTTTTCAGAATGAGAGAGGGTTTTGTGATATACCTCTTGATAAAACCTTTCATCTATTTTATTTTATTTTTTTTTTTTTTTTTTTTTTTTTTTTTTTTTTTTTTTTTTTTTTTTTTTTTTTTTTTTTTTTAAATTATATTTTATTTTGTAAAACAAACAAACAAAACAACAAAGAATTTTTTAAACACAAATTTTTATTCAAGTCAAAAAATACAAAAAAAAAATGATTTTATTGTCCTTCATATCGGCATAAGGGGCATTTCTTGTAGGAAGTCTCAAAGAGTTTCTTCACACACTTTTCACAACACGGATATTGCCGGCATTGTCCGCATTTCCATTTTCCTCGAGTCTTTTCCTGGCAGCACATCATACATTCTTTCAAAGGTCTGTTCCTGGTCATTTTCACCCATCGGGGAGGCGGTATGTTCTCAATTCCTTTCTTCCAGATGAAATATTTCAGGCACCAGCTACAACCACAAGTCTCCATGGAAGGGGGGTCATCTACCATCCAGTGTGGCATAGGTTCTCTACATTTACTACATCCCCAGTACCAATCAACAACTTCTCCCGCATCGTTGTAGCCGACGTATTTATGTATCTCTTTCGTCTTCTCATTGCAGTGATAACATATTGTCTTTTCTACATCAATCCAATAGATAATTCTCCACACAAAAGACATGATGGCTAAATAATGAGTGCAGGGTACTCCCAGCTCCGCTTTATATACCTTTACTGTTGCATCATCTTTTAGATCTGTTGCATCATCTTTATATATCTATTGCATCATCTTTATATATCTATTGCATCATCTTTATATATCTATTGCATCATCTTTATATATCTATTGCATCATCTTTTTGATATCTATTGCATCATCTTTTTTATACTTGTTGCATCATATGTATATAGGAAAAAATAACAACACTAGAATTTTTGGTTTTTTTTCTTTTTTATTTTATTGATTCATAACAAGAACAACAAGAACAAGAACATCATAATAACAAACATTCAAAACTTCTCTTCAGTTCTTTTTGTATGGGAAAAGGTCTCCTCATGTACAAATAGTCTGTTTCACAAGCACAGTCCATGATATCGTATCCTTTTACGACCACTTTCTTGCCATAGTCTTTTATACAATCTCCAGCTTTTTTCATCCATTTTCCTTGAATCCAAGTCTTCTCGGGTCCCTGTGTTCGGTGAGCCAAGACGTAATTGACTTTCCATTTAAATTCTTCATATTTAGGTGATCTGGGTCCTATTAAGAGCATCTGATTGCTTCTTTGGTGGTCCGGTAACTTGAATCTCTTATACAGGTAGATTTCATTGAGACCTGTTTGTCCTGGATTCTGATCAAAGAAATCTTGAATACATGTCTCTTTGTTTTTCATCCATTCTCCTTTGTGACTAGTCCCTTCAGGTTCTACTATTTTCCAACGATACTCTGAGCTTAAAAAATCCATGATGTGTGTGCTCTGTCCCTCACTCAGATCAGAAATGATCCTCTTGGGGTTATGGTGTCTCCTTTTTATAGGGTGTATCTATTTTTAGATTCCGGGACTAACTGGGTGAATTGGTCTTCTTGACCCTAGGGGTTTGATGTATCATGGTAGGACTAGGCATGATGTAACCGACCGAAGAACTCACACAGACCATCCAATATTCTCGATTAGAATCGTGTAAAGCTAACATGACCACACTGGTGATGATGAGGGAAATACAAATGAATAATTGTGCAAAATACACAATTTCTTCTCGAGGAATATTCTCTCCACAACATTTCCAATGAGGTGTTATTTGATGAGATCCGTTTGGGGAATCCATGAATCGAAACTAGGGGGATATCCTTTCCACCGGACTTTGACTTCTTGAATGATTTTCTTCCCGACTCGTCGCTTTTTATACCCCAAGATTTCCTCTACTTCGTACACGTCGTCTTTTTTAATGATCTGTTGTAATTCTTTCTCGTAAAAAGTCCCTTCTAATTCCTCTTGGTTATAATCTTGTACTCGATACACGTAAGGATACCGACCGGGGACTCGTCGAGCAATGGTAAATATTTCCGTGGTCCAGTTCGGTAAATATCCTTTTTCAAAAGTGCGTTTAGCTTTACTGATGCGCACTTTATCTCCTGTTTTAAACTTGGGGGGTTTTTTGGTTTTAGGTGATGATTCTTCCCCATATAAAGTTTTCCAGACTTTTAACACATTCGAGGGCTTCACTTGAGCTGGGGTTCTTTGGATACTGCGATGATAGGTATGATTGTAAGCATACACTAAATCCGGTAAGATCTCTAAATACCGTCTGGTTTTATTCCGAGTGAAATATCGCCACATGCGTGCTTTGAGGGTTCTCTGAAATCGTTCCACGATACTGGCTTTGGTGTCCGTATTGCGAGTGGTAAAGAAATGAATGGATTTAAACGCCTGTAAGAATTCTCGATTGGTAAATTCTTTGCCTTGATCCGATTGAATGCGGACGGGACGTCGATCGTCTTGTCGGAAAATCTCTTGTAATCCTCGAATCATTTCTTTCCCCGTTTTCTGTTTTAAAGGCACCACCCATGCATATTTAGATAAGACGTCAATGGCACACAATAAAAAGGTATAACCGTCATTGTGTTTCTTTAAACTGGACACATCCGCTAAATCTAATTGCCATTGTTCGTCTATATCCGTCACTCTGGTCTGTTGTCTCCGGAATTTTCTATGAATGGGTTTATGTAAGGTATAGGTATCTTGCTCTTTTAACCATTCTCGTATGGTGTTCAAAGAAATCTTATGCCCCAGACTTTTGACCTGACGATACAAAGTCTGTATGCCTCCATACCCTCTCTTAGGATCGTAATAAATCTCTGTTAAAATGTCTTCTACTCCCTTCTTCTTCTTCTTCTTCTTCATTTCTTAGGCAATGATAGCCAATTTTCCTCGATTTGTTCTAATTTCTTATTGGATTATTCTTCTTGGGCTTTTAATTGCTTTTGGGCTCGATAGGGACTATATTTAGGTGTGAATTTTTTTAACACCCTTGATCTTGCCTCTACAGGTCGACTAATAGGGGTCAAAAAAGAAGAGGAAGCATCCTGAAATCCGCTCTCTTCCTCTTCGTCGTCGTCGTCGTCACTCAAAGCCCCTTTAGGAGTACTGATTTTTCCTGGTTTCTGCATGGCTTTTATAAGGTCTCGATTTTGCAAGTAAGTCATGGGAGTACGGGTCTCTTTTAAAGCTTGAGCAAATTCATCTAATCCTTTAGGCACCGGACGATTTTTCAAGGATCTGGTTCTCATGTTTTCGGCCATTATATCCACAATGTTAGAATCGGGTACTTTTTGACCTCGATAACTGATTTCTCCGTCTTTATCCCAAGTCAAGACGTTGGTTTTCTTTAAATGATTTAATAATAATTCAGCTTTTCTTTGCATGGGTTTATTCACACTTTGAATGATTTGTTGATCGATCTCGGGATCTGAGGCTGGTAGTGGTGCTGCTACTGCTGGAGCTGCTGCTGCTGCTGCGGGGCCTGGGGCTGCTGGTGCTGCTGGGGCTAAGGGTGCAGGGGTTTTTTTGGTAGTCGTTGGCTCTCTCGCTTGTTGTAAATAATTCCTATACCGATGAAGTTCTTGACCGTATAAAGCCACTTTTTCTTCTGGAGTTAAATCTTCACGTCTGGTAATCTGGTCCAATTCTTGACCTATACTCAGAGTAGATTGAAATTCCGGAGGTTTGGGGAGTTTACCTTTGAGTTCATTCAACAGAACTTCAGGTACTAACACCATTTTACGACTCATTTTTGTATCTTGTTGTTCCTCTTCTTTTTAATGGCTTTATAGACAGAATGTCCGGCATCCAACAGTAAAGGTGCTGCTGAGATTAAAAGGGGTAAAATACCTCCTCCTTTTTGTTGTACTAATAAAGCTCGTCTTTTCTGTATGGATTGGGGTCGGACCAGTCTCCTTAAGATGTGTTTCTTTGGAGCTAGTTTTCGTTTCTGAGCCGAATTGAGAGGTAACACCCCTTTTAATAGGTTGTAGACGATCTCACAAATTTTCAGAATACAATCTCCAGAACAATGTTTTAAAATCCCCGTTTTTAAAGACGAGGAATAGTGAGGGTCCGATAACACTCTTAAAAGAGGGGCATGCGCTCTTAATCGCGTACAACATCCCTTTTTCTTCTTGGCCATCTTTGAAAACAATGAAGTGAAGTCTCTCATGTCACTCCCTTTTATAGTGTCTCTCTTAAGGAGGGGCATATCCTCCGTGTTTGTCGCTCTCGTGTTTATCTCTCGCTTTCTCCCTGACATAAATTTTTCCACAATATCGACATTTATATCTCAGGCCTTTAGGTAGTTGAGGGGTGGAGGCCGTCAAGGGTTGAAAACGTGTGATTTTAGGGACATGAATGGGAACTTTAATTCCAGGGGAGGAAGAGGAGGAGGAGGGAATGCCCACATTCACTCGAGGAAACACTTCTAAATCACTGGCTCTTTGACTGCCTATGGGTCCCATAGCACGATCCATTCTCAGTTCTGCTTGTTTCTTGAGCAATTCTCCTATGGTCTTTTGTCTTTGTTCCTTAAAATACTGATTGATTTCGTTTTTTAAACTTTCGGGCATGGCTTTACGTTGAGCTAGAGTTTGAGGAGCAGATTTTTGCCTTTTCGCTGTTTTCTTGGGAGGGGCTTTTTTCTTCTTGGGTGGGGCTTTTCTCTTCTTGGGAGGGGCTTTTCTCTTCTTCTTCTTTTTTCTGCTCTTTTGAGCTGCTCCTCCGACACGGACCATCCAATCCGGAAACACTCTTTGTTTCTTATTATCGACTCTTACCACTACACTCTTTAAACGACGAACCCGCCGTTTTTTAGGACTATTCCATTTAAATAAATGACGAATGATGACTCCACCTAGAAATCCAGCACCTCCGCGTTTTAAAATAGCTGTTTTTCTGTCTTGATCACTGGCCGATTGATCGGCAATGATCTTTAAATCTTGACGATGATTATTAATAAACTTTTGGGTCTGTTTATTGATAGGTAAGACCCCTTTTATTAAATTGCGAGCTCCCATGGCAAACCAATTCAATAAGGCTTTACGCCCTAATTCGATTAAATGGGCTCGCTTCGCGGGATCTCGTTCCCGCTGTAAACGTCGTAAGGTTCTCACTAATTTACTCTTGGCTGATGGAGCCATGATGAGATTGAAATGAACAATGACTCAGAAGAGTGTGAAACACTTTTATTTATACTCTTGAGGCATGTGTACAGTCAACATTTCAAACATTCGACTTCTCAATCGGTATTGGTCTGGGGTCTGGGGACTCAAGTCCACGAGAAGATATCCGTGAGGTATCTGGGTGGCTTCTTGATAAGCAGACATCAAATGAGGTAAAGCTAGCTGACGACTCAATACACTGATCTGAGATTTGTCTCTGGGATTTTTGAATAAGACTAAATAATGAGCATTCAAACTAATGGTGCGATGAGAAGCAGCTCGATCAAATAAATTCTGAGTGATGTAAATCACACTGGTATTCCGATGATGCGCTTTACGGGTAAACCAATCCACAATAGATTCGATGGCTTTTCCTCCCATCATGTCGTCAAAAATGAGTAAATGGGGCACACTCAAATTGGCTACTAATTTCTCGTCGTCTTCTGGAATATTTCGGATGAAAGATACTTTATCTTTTAAAGAAGTGTAAGCGGGTTGCCATTCCCGATAACACCAGACGATTTTTTCGGGCCTGGGGGTGATCCAGTCTAGATTGTTCACTAATGTCTTGACGAATTCTGTTTTGCCCGATTTCGAGGGTCCAGCAACCACCATGGTAAATTCGTGTTTCAATTGAAAAGAAGGGAGGGGTGTCTCCTCGGAATACATGTCGATCAATGAAGGAAAAGTTGGGTTCAGGGTCTTATTTATAGTTAACACAGAAATAGGCGTTTGGACTGTTGAATCTCGCCTCGACAGATGGGGCAAAACTGAAAGGAAGGAGCACACAAAGCACAGCAGCATACGTGTCCGCAAGGTAGAAAAACGATTTGTAATTCCTCGTCTAAACAAATGTGACATTTTCCTCGAGCCTGGACGTCTGGTTGTGGGTTCAGTAGAGGTTTGATCTCAGGTAAAGGTTTATATCCCTGTTGTTCTAAACACGTAATAAACACATTCATCACCCACCCTCGTCCCTTATACAGATTGATGTAAGAACAATTGGGGTTCCAATAAGCATGTTCTACACAAGGATCGTCCTCGGGATCCCAATTACTAAAAATCATTCCACAATGAAAACAGGTAGCGCTATCTTTCACTCCCCTGTAGAAAAGCCCGGCTCGAGCTAGGTCTGGTATTTTTCCTAAGAGAGGTTCTGGCCATCCCTGCTCAAAAGTAGCTTCTCTCTTTGAGAGCCGAGCATACTGGGGATAACGCATGGGTTGATCTAACAATTTCTCAGTCATGACTGAACTTTTGATTTGTATTGCCCCCCTTTTTATAGGGAAGAAGAAAAACAACAATTCAATTTTTTTTTTTTTTTTTTTTTTTTGTAATAACAAACAAACAAACATATCAACATATCAATAACCATAAGGTAAAGTGTTATAAGAAGGTAACAATTGTCTCTTATCATATACAATTCTATACTTTTTCTCTAATGGTTTGGTCACGAGCTCATGATCACGGGTCCTCTGGATTTTGTCGGGATAAGGGACTGTGACTTCCTCTATTTCTCCTTTGAGCATTTTTTCTAAAGTCTCTAGTGACACGATCTGGGAGGTACGATGGTTGAGAGTGATTCCTTTGACTTTAAGGGTCTCGGTTCCTTTGTCCGTCCGGTAACCATAATTTTTAGGGCCTGCCGACATGAATTTGATGATGTGATCCCCGTCTAATTCGTCTGTCCATTCTCCTAAACTATTGCCCAAGGTAGGATTAAAAGCTCCTTCTATATGTTGGTAAATGATACTGTCCGTATCGAAATAAAGGACCCGATCTCCTAAAGGTTGTAAAGTCTCGTAGAGGTGTAAGCGGGCATGCGCGGTAGTAAAACAAGCCAGGACCACGTTTCCAAAGGGACATTCTTCGACGAATTCCTGTTTGTCTTGATAATTCACTAGCATCTTGTCTTCATTGGGGTTCTCTTTATTGACTAAGAGTTGCATGCCCTTGATGTCGAGAGTCGAATCTTGTAAGAGTTGTTGTAATTCCTCTTCTTCGTCCAAGTATCTGGTTTTGGGTAATAACAACCGTTGAGCAAATTTTCCCCACAGACAATTTAAAAAGAGTTTAGCAATGGTTCTTCTCACTGGATTCTTCTCGATACTGAGAATGTCCATCATGAATCCTTCTTTGTATAACACTTGTCGAATGTAATCTTGTTCTTGTTCTGAGGTCTTACAGTCGGGGGGAAATCCGGACGCTTCCTGTTTGATCTTGAGGAAGGTATCGATGTAAGATCTGAATAAATCTTGTCTGCTTTCTTTAAAATGCCATACTTCGTAGATTCGATCTAAGGTATATCCCATGTCTAGGGCTTTATGTAATTCGGTCGTCACCCAAGTACCCGTGAGACTACGTTCCCGGTCGGTGTGTGGACATCGATCTTGAGACGTAGAGTCCTGTCGTTCGGCACACGTGCGACATAAGGGAAATAATAACTTGCCTCCCGTCCGATAAGGTAATACGGGGTGATAGAGGTCTCGGGGAGGTAAGACCCGACAGTGAATGAGACCGAAATAATTTCTCACGTCCTGGAACTCGTCTGTGATGATCTCGGGATGCCCTACGGGAAAAGGCTTGTGTTTCAACACGTAAGGGTATAGGGAACAAACGTCCACGTATCTCATGTCCCCTTCCTCACAATATAATCGGGTGGCATTGGTCCGACCTCCGTACAGGGCTTCTCGAGGTTTCAAAGGATCCGGAATGTCCAGGTTTCCTACAAATTGCTGTAAATTCTCATCTTTTTGCACTTGCTGATCGAAATCGTGCTCCCAGATACTACGGACGGTATACCCCATGTCTTCTAAATCGCCAGTCCTTCTGAGGGTTTCTTCGTGTAATTGCTGGTAAGTAAATTGGGTCCGATGAGGATGAGTTTCGGTCTGTAAACTGGGATAGCAGGTGGGGCATCCGTGCCAATAGCACCCGTAAAATTCGTAGACGGTGCGAGTCGCTTCCTGGTATCCGTCGACGGTATAATTTCCGATCTGGACTTCGCCCCCGTTTCTGGCATGTTGTATGTGACATCCAGTCTGTTGACTCATCCAGGTGAGCCACCGACAGGCTTTAGCCGAATATTGTCGTGCCGGTTGATACCCGAGGTTGGGAATGATGGCTATGGTGTCTTCAGGCATGAATTGTCGACGGTAGGCTAAATTAGCAGCACTGGCAAAAGTGATGGATTCCTGGAAAGGGTCCACATTGACCAAACTCTTGAGGGTGGCTCTAAACTGTGCACAGCATCGGCGTAAAATGTCGACGTCCGAGACACAATACCCTACAAACTCTTTCTGGAAATCAAACACTTTTCCCCTCTGTTGGTCGTACCATTCAAAAAAAGCTTTTCGTCCACTGGTAGACATTTCGTCCGGTTTGTAGAAAGCTGCCGGTGGATAAGGTCCTACGTAATTCTGGTTCTGTTCCGTATTGAAAAAGTGGGGGAAATAGCCTTTCTTCAATTCGTCGAATCCGAAAGCGGAGGGCATCTTGGCTAATGCAAACGGTAAGAAACTATACGAGTCGATGAATTTCAGTCCGCATATTTCCATGTATAAGATCTTACTGCCGGTCATGATGACGTTAGGTTTCAGGCAAGAGGAATGCACCAGGTGATTCAAAATGAACTGTCCGTCGTAGCCTTTGAAGTTATGGGCGATGACGATGGCCTCGTCGTGTACTAAAGTGGAATTCTTAGTACCTGTAGTGGGTTGTAATAACCAGTCCATGAACTTCTTTAAGGTGTCTGGTCCTTGAAATAGGTGCTGACGGGGTCCCATGTGTTGACAATGAGGACAGGGTTGGTCTATGGGTAAGTGACTGCAATGTTGACAGACGCGGTGTGCCACACACAGATTAGGGATGTGAATGCCGGTTTCCTGAGTGCATTCGAAATCGAAATAGATGTAAAACTCTAAGGTCCCTTTCCCCTTCTTCTTCTTCTTGGGTTTCTGTTGTACGTAGCACTGATGATCGGTATCGACGATTTTCTTACAGATCTTACACTGTTTCTGTCCTCCGCACTTGTGATGAGGGAATAATTTCTTAGGTATCCAAGACTGACACTTCTCGCATTGTTCCATTAAATTGCAGACAGTAGTGGTGGTCTTCTTACTATGGGGTTTTAAATGATTTTCGTAGCAGGTCCTGTTCTTAAACATTCCATGGCATTCCTGGCATTTAATCTTGATCCCTTCATCGGGACAATTAGGGTGATGTCCTAAACAAAAGGTACAGCGATGAGGGCATTTGGAGCGATGGTCTGTGACATTCCTGTACCCCACGTCGCAATGATCACAGTAATATTGGTTCCCCGTTACTCCCGGCATGGATATGATGGCATCGTAATGATGGTCGTCTAACAATATGTTCAAACAAGTTCCGTCTCCCCAGCCTTTGAAGATGCGCTCTAAGGTGAGTTTAGTCGAATTAGACTTGAACTGAAATATTTTCAGACGATACTGGGGAGCTAACACCTGTTGTAATTTCGGCCACTCTAGGGCTCCACAAGCTCGAGTGATATCACACTCGGCCTGTTCCATGAGGGCTATGGCTTCTCGTTTCTGGTCTAAGGATTGCCTATCCCCTAATCTCATGCGTTTCCATTGTTTTTCCCATTCGGGGTCTGGATGTTCGGGTTTTTGACTGTGTAATCGAGTGACGACGATGGCTCTAGCTAAACAAAATTTATCATGGGGATTGACGATCCGAACGATGGCTCGTTTATTTTTCTTAAAAGTCTCCTTATTCACTTGTAGATGTTTGGTTTTCTGGCCACCACTTCCCTCGGGATACTTGACCCGAAACATATCGAATTCCATGCCCCCGTCGCCCAGTTTGAACTCCTTTCTGGATTGTTGCACGGCTTCAATCTTGTCTAAAATGACGTCCTCGTTAAAATGTTTACATTGCGTAAACTCGTACCAAATCTCTGATTCCAGAGATTTGTGGCGTATGTTCAGGCGGAGGTAATCGTTAGGATTACACTGCATTTTCGATTTGAAAGTTTGTAACATGTCTCTGAATAATCGCCGAACAAATGTTCTGTTTTCTTCCTCTGGAAACTCCTTAAAAATCACAGTGTAAAAATCCTGTTGAGCTTTAAATTTTCTAGAGTGCACCCTTTCATTCACTTTGACTCGATAATACTGGGATATGGCCTTGGGTTTGGGTGGTGAATGAATAGGTAACTTTGACCCCTCATGCGCCCTTGTCCTTTGCTGTTGCTGTCGTTGTTTTTCTAGTTGAGCTCTTCTCTGTAATAGTATGGCATTTCTTTTCCGAAGCTTTAATTCTCGCTCTTTATTTTCATCAAGATTTTGATTTGATTCTCTCTCCCGTAGTTGTCGTTGTCGTTGTTGTTGTAGTTGTTGTTGTCGTTGTTTTTCTTGTAGAGCTCTTCTCTGTAATCTTACCGCATTTCTTTTCCTAAGCTCTAATTCTCGCTCTTTATTTTCATCAAGAATTCCTTCTAATTCTCTCTCCCTTTTTTTCCATTCTAATAATCGCTGAGCATGTAACTGTTTTTCTCTAGTAGAATCCATGACCCCAATAGGAGCTGGCTCTGACTGTAGAATGAGCTGAAAGTAGGAGAAAACCTGTATTTATACAGTGGATGACGTCACAATGCATAGGTAAGCATATTTTTTTTGCACACGGCACACCTTACAGATGATGCAACAGGTATAAAAAAGATGATGCAATAGATATAAAAAGATGATGCAATAGATCTAAAAGATGATGCAATAGATATATAAAGATGATGCAATAGATATATAAAGATGATGCAATAGATCTAAAAGATGATGCAACATATGTACTGAATTGACCCACTATCCCCTCCAGGGGCTGCACTCCCTTGACCCACCTATCCCCCCAGGGGCTGCACTCCCTTTGACCCACCTATCCCCCCACAGGGGCTGCACTCTGTTGACCCACCTATCCCCTCAGCCCCAAAAGTGCACTGTAGACATGAACATTGTCCCCTAACACAGTATATTTCTTTCATCGAAACAAAAGTTAATTATCATCTTCTACCCTTCACACTTTTTACACATTTGGTGCCAAATAGTTGTTGTATCTTTTTGAGAGAAAGAGAGAGAGAGAGAGAGAGAGAGAGAGAGTGAGAGAGTTTATGCCCATTGAATATTTATTGAACGTCCCACACCTTTCTCATGAAATACAGTTTTAAGTTTAGACAGCCTTTCTTTCTTTCGTTTCTTTCTTTTCTTTGTTTTGTTTTTTTATTTCCTCATTTAATTTTTTTTGCTCGTTAAAGTTTTCACGCAATAATTGATTTCGATTAATACATACTTTTGAACAAGTGGATCGACGAGACTCACCCCCCCCCCCATTCCTTCTATATGTTAAAGTTTAATTTCCTTTGATTAATACAGGTTAATACTGTCATATTATTGTCAGTGATTAGGTAAGAAGTTTTAGACATTTTAAATCGCCAAATACTCTGATCCTTGCGATTTTTAGAACTGTCAAATAAATTTCTGTCCGCCCGTTTTGGGTTTTGGCAGTTGTAATTCCGGGGACTTCCGTGATTACAGAATTAAACGAGAGAAAAATGCCGACATTGGAGAGAAAATAATTATTTAAAAATATAAGATGGGTGAAAAGTTTATACCTGAGGATTTTTATCATTGTATAAGAATTATTTGCAGAGATGGGGATTGGTAATTCAGCTGGTAAACGGCGCATATAACTTTTAACAGGAAAAAATCGAGTCTGGGGCACGGAAAGGGGCAAAAGAAGTTGCAAGCCTTGTTTCTTTTTAGTATACAGTGAGATATGTCATTTTTAAAGCGTGCATAAAATCGAATTTCCGTGACATTCTAGTGTATATGAAGCAGAAAGGTTTACAAAAAACTAAAAATTAACACTGCACACTGAAAAAAATGTGACGAGTATAGTTTGAATTTTTTCGACAATACATTATATAGAAAAAATACAGTATCCTTGACCCAAGCGCCTATGCCTTGCGCCGAAGCGATTTTGTTGATGTTTCTTATAAACTTGTGTAGTAAAGACTGATGACGTCATAATATGACGTCATAATGTGCACTGGCAATCGCATATCGTGGGTACCAAGAATGTATTAGAAAACAAGTCTTAACATTTTTTGCGCTATGTATTGCAATAATGGGTCTTAAGGGAGTATGGGACTTTCGGGTCCTAATTTCAGAGTAATTAAAACTCTAAAACACATACACAGATTGAAAGAAGACCTTTATTATATTTTACTAAAATACATTAGAAAAGGTTCTAGTGCGTAAATCTAAAAATAGAACAGGCCAAAATAAGGGGAGTAACTCTGCATGAAAAAATGATATTTTATAAGCAATTTTTAAAATTTCAGAATTCCCATAAAAACATCAGAAAATAAAAAAGTTGATGAAATATTGTCTTCAACAGGAATGGAATTAAATTTCTAAAAGAAAAAATTACAAGGAAAAAA